>NW_027101178.1:66475-113975 GCF_029633855.1 Hoplias malabaricus
AAACCCACACAGACACAGGGAGAACACACCACACTCCACACAGACAGTCACCCGGAGTGGGACTCGAACCCACAACCTCCAGGTTCCTGGAGCTGTGTGACTGAGACACTGCCTGCTGCACCACAGTGCCGCCCCAATATCAGGATCATTAGAATCAGAATTTAGCTCAACATAGTCTTCGTCTTCAGACACATCCTCCTCTATTTCACTGTCATGATCAGTGATGACTTCCAGAGCCTCCTGGACTGTCATCCTTTTGCTTCGGCTGCTCATTTTGTAAAGGTCTGTCTGACACAGTGTAATGGTGGTAGGACTCCCATGCAGAGGATCTTTCATGTTTTGCCCCTCCCCTGTTGAGTGTCCACTGAATGTGGGTGGAGTTTTCACACGAGAACATGAATAGTTCATGTCAAAAGTCATAACGTGCACCTGTGTGTGTGTGTGTGTGTGTGTGAGAGATTGGGCTGAAATAAGTTGCAAACAAAGAAATACTCTGACATTTCTGACACCCTTTTACCTCCAGAGTGACTGCCGGGGTCAAATTGACCCGAACAGTATCTATGTGATATAAACATGCAGGGGGTGGTTGCAAATATGTGAGATGAACCATTCTCATATTATATGTTGATTACACTAAATAAGGCAAGCAGAAGTTGTTTCATACTGAAAAAATACGTTTAACTACTTTTCCTAGACCTTCAAACTTTAAAACGGGTCAATTTGACCGCAACAAACAGGAGGGTTAACAGAAACCTAAAATTATGGCCTTTTCTGAGCAAGCCTTTTAGGCTTTGGTCAGAAAATGAAGTTTGCATAGTTAGTAAATACATGCCTTTGCATAGACTGTGAATGTCTTGCTCTCATATGAGGCTAATGCTAAGTCCGAGACCCTGAAGTTTCCCTACACCCTCCTCTTCTTCTTCTTCTTCTTCTTCTTTCGGCTGCTCCCGCCCATCAGGGGTCACCACAGCGAATCAACCACGATCCGCACCATCGATCTGGCACAGTTTTTATGCCGGATGAAGTTTCCCTACTCCCTCTGAAGTGCACAAAAAGTCATGAGACAATGGTTTCTACATCTAAATGTTCTATGTTATATCTAATAAAAAGCAAATTATGTTCAGTCATAAGCTTCATGACTCCATGTTTAACATTAATTGCACTATTAAAGTGTTGGGGTGCTAGTTTTGTGACCTCTTTGCAGTAAACTAGGGAGAAGGGAGCTATTATGCACTGTAAAAAATTGCTGTAAATTTACAGCAAGTCTGCTACAGTATTTTATTGTATTACTCAATTACAGTAATATGCTGTAAATCTGAAATACAGTAGTGTTCCTGTAAAAATATGGTAAAGGCCTGGGAACTCTGCTGCCAGTATTTTACTGTAAATCACAGTATTTACAGTAAATTATTGTATTAATCAATCACAGTAATATGCTGTAAATTTGAAATACAGTAGAGTTCCTGTAAAAATACGGTAAATGGCTGGGAACTCTGCTGCCAAGATTTTACTGTAAATCACAGTATTTACAGTAAATTATTGTATTATACAATTACAGTAATATGCTGTAAATTTGAAATACAGTAGTGTTCCTGTAAAAATACGGTAAACGCCTGGGAACTCTGCTGCCAAGATTTTACTGTAAATCACAGTATTTACAGTAAATTATTGTATTATACAATTAAAGTAATATGCTGTAAATTTGAAATACAGTAGTGTTCCTGTAAAAATACGGTAAACGCCTGGGAACCCTGCTGCCAGGATTTTACTGTAAAATTTACAAGACATTTTTTACAGTGTGGGATTCAGCCACTGACTGAACCCTGCTCCTAATAAACAGATGTTTAAAATAATTATCCAGCTGATTTTAGATGTGATCAGAGCTTCGAAATGTTACCATCATTAAACTCAGCCTGGAGATCCCCAAGAAAAAAAACATCCCATAACTTCTAAATAAGCTGTAGAAATAAGTGGAATAACAAAGTAAGGAGACAGACAGGGAGCTGCAAGTAAAGGCCAAGAGAAGGCATGTAGAAGTCTGCATGTATAATTGAGTTTAATGCAGCCTATCAAAAAAGGCATTTTTTTTTGTTGCGCAATAGCACAGTAAAAAAACACCCTCATGTATAAAAGCCTATTCAGCATGAGGGATGCCTGCGCTCCCTATCTGTAATTGTAATCTATTAAGAATCACAAAATGGTGACTGGGGAGAGGGGAGCTTTCCAAGCTCGCCGTGTGTTTTGTTGCCTCTGGCAGACAGAGCGGCACCTGGGAAATCTGAGCAGACGTTTAGGGCAAGTCTGGGTCCGGCCCGAAAGCGCAGCGGATCACTTATATCACTTTCTTAAGCTAATTAGCCCGTTTATTACCAATCAAAGGCAAGCTCCCTTCGCTCAAACGCAGCGGCCGGCCAAGAAATATATTTGCAAAAGTCTGGCTGTGGAAAGAGGGGTTCGAGGATCTGCAGTTTTTTTCTCCCATGGGCATTCCAGAGGCTTGTGCGCTGCCTAAACAGATGATTCCAAGGATCTGATTTTCATCGTTCATTCCGCTCTACAGCATCTGTACATTAAGAAGTTTAATCTCTTGAAATGGTAATTGTCATTCTGTGGGTACAAACCCTGGCATCCATTTTAATCTCGTAAGACGTTCACCTGATATTACACGGTGTTGTTGTTGTTGTTGCAGTAATAACATCTACTCTCCTGGGAATGCTTTGAGGATTTGACGGTAGTCACCCACAGGATCATTAGGGAGGTCAGGTTCCATGACTTGCAACATTTGCACAGTGAAGTCAGCATGGAACATTGCAGTGTAAACCAGCCTCCTCCTTCACCACATCACAACTACATCTTCACAGAGCTTTTGCTTGTAGGGCGAGATGATCCACCTCCATTCCTCTGGTGTCCATGACTGAAAGCTGCGTCTCCAGCATAGCTATGTTCTGACGCCTGCTTTATTACCATAGCAACCCATGCAGACAGGTTGGTGATGTCTGAACCCACAAACCCGATCTGATTACTTGCAAAGGTACAGTACCAGTCTCATTAGTCATTGGTGGAATAGGTCTAGTCACTGTAGAGAACCATGCACTGGCCCGATACCTCTGCCCAGCCCAAGTTATGGTCTCAGACACATTAAGGCGGCGAGCAGTTCTACAATTGACTATTGACGAGGCCACGGCTGGTCACTGAAAACCATCCAAGTGAAGTCCTCATGAAGCCAGAACGCCAAGGGTTTGCAAAGCCGTCATCAAAGCAAAAGATGGCGACTTCGAAGAATCTATTCTGGTTTAACACTTTTTTTGTTTACTACATAATTCCATGTGTTCCTCCATAGGTTTGATGTCTTACGTATTTATTTACAGCGTAGAAACTCCACTGAATGTAAATATGTCCAAATTTTTGACTGGTACTGTACATTCACAATGTGTGGGAAATGGCCTAAAACAGGAAACCCTCCCTGAGTGGATATGTCCAAACATTTGACTGGTACTGTATGCGTCATCTCAAAAAATTGGATCTGAGAAACAAATCCAATTTGCCTGCAGTCTGAACCTAGCCTTTGAAGTGTGCTTAATAACAGGGGCATCATTAGACCCAATTTAAAGGGCCACGTGCCTCAAATTGATAACGTGTGGCACTAAAATCACTACAGTATTACACCACTAAAGCAAACACTCTGACATTCCCTACTTACATATTAGTGCTGGGCTTTCTACTAGAAGCACAGATGCAGTCATGACTGACTGGAAAGCTAGACTTCAGCTATGTCTCTGTAAATGCTGTGTGCCCCATAGTACAAGTACAGTGGAACCTCTACCTACGAACTTGATCCGTTCCGTGACCCGGTTCGTAAGTGGAAAAGTTCAATTTTCCCCATTTAAAATAATGGAAAAGCAAATAATGCGTTCCAGCCCCTGCCCCGAAAGTCACCCTTTTTGCACTTATATTTGTTAAAACAATCTCAAATTAGTAAAAAGAATACATGTAGCGTTACTAAAAATAAAAGAGAAATACAGTGGGAACAGTAATAAACAAGAAATAATAAAGTTAAGTGGTTACACATCGCTACCTTGAAGACGTGACGACTGGCTGGAGGAGTAACACAGGCACTGGCTGTATGACGGGAGGTGGGGGGTGGGGGTGGAATAACGGAGAGTAGGCGGTGAATGTGGGGAGACGAAGCGTAGATACGGCTTAACTTAGCACGAATTTCCATGTCTGCTATTTACACTAATGCTAAATTGCTAAAACTACAATGTGCTAATCTTAAAAGCTCACTCAAGTCTGGGGGGCGCTGGGAGACTCGCCTATTGGGGTCAGTGGACATTTCCAGCCGCCGGCTCGGTGGAGACTTGGGTTCGTTGATGGAGGCAAAAAAATATATTCAAATGCCCGGTTCGTATCTTGGAAAGTTCGTTAGTAGAGGTTCCACTGTACTCTAGAAAAGCCTCTCTGAGCCCTTAATGCACCCTACTCATAAAGACACATCAGACTACACTTCATTGTGGGCTGTTACCATCAGCTCTTCACATTGAGCAACACTTCCATGACACATGGAGCTGTAAGAATTCTCCAAAAGTACGTGTGAAATTAATATCTATTTATATTCACTTACACTGAAAGGGAAGGTACGGCATGATAGAGCTACCATTGTGGTGCTTTTCCACTGCATGACACCTACAGGACTCTGGTACCTGGAGCTGGGTACTTGTTTTAGTTCCTGCTTCCTCTTGGTTCCAAGCGAAGTAGAGTAAGTACAAAAATAACATAAACCTTGCAGAGTACATTTTTATAGATTCTGGACATTACAAGTTGGGCGAATTAGTCAATTAATAAAAGAAAAGAGGATACATTTCATTTCATAGCATCATTTATAAGGAAATGAAACATGATCATCATACAGCAACCCATGCATGTCTGGGCAGTTTGATAGACAGCGAGACAGAAACAAACCAACTCACCAAGAAGTTGAAGAACAGTCATAAAGAGAGGTAGTCATGGACCAGAAAGACGTGATAAAGGGATTAAACACACAAACAAAAAGCCTTAAAACTGAACAAAGGGAAGCCAACGTCGATCCCCATGTTGTTCCATCGTAGTCATAACCCACTAAGTCCAAGTATGATTGTTGAGAACGATCCTGACTCGTTTCAAGTCGTGATACAGGACTTTGTGCTCTTAGACAAACATTAAATACAGCATCGACAGTTTAACCCGGCTACGACACAGTCTCCACCAGTCAGGTTTCAGTTATGGCCACTCACGCATGGTAAACACAATTAACCTACTACAGTTTTATTTTTTTTTTTTTCTTTTTAATTTTTTTAGTAACCAGTTAACAATATCTGACTTCGGATATATCCCTGCGGATGTGATTGGGAGGGGGAGCCATATCATTAAAATAACCTCCTCCTTTCTTCATTCACTGCTCCACTGCCCATGTAGGAGAACTTTGCAGCTCCACAATTACAGGCTGTAGTTTGTGTGTTGCTCTGCATACTTTTTAGACACTTTTGCTCTGTCCTTCAACGGTTTGCAACCCTCGCAGAGCCACCACGGGGCAGGAATAATTTGGGTAGTGGCTCATTCTCAGTGCTGAAGTAACACTGACTTGGGGGTGGTGTGTTAGTGTGTTGTGCTGGTACGAGCGGATCAGACACAGCAGTGTTGTTAAGAGTCGTGGGCAACGTCCAGTGACCAATACAAAAATGTGCACCAACAGACGAGCTACGGTCTGTGACTTTACATCGACAAAATGGACCAACGAGGTAGGTGTGTCTTGTGACCAGTGACTGGACAAAGTATTTAAAAACACCATTGCAACACACACTAACACTGTAACATCACTACAGCGCAAGCCATACCAGCTGAAGATGGTGAAAAGGGGCTAACGAAGTATGCAGGACAACAGATTGGCTTACTTTCTGTAACTGTAGGACTACAAAGTACACCTAGATGGTAAATGGAGCTGATAAGATTAACAATGGATGCAGAAAGGTGATTGGTGTTTAAAAAAAAAATCACAATATTTTGGAATAATTCTTTACAATTTTCAGTACACTGCTAAGGACAAACAAACACACACCCCTCTATCGTTTACACACATGACTACAACCTAGCACATCGAAAATAAAGTGCACACATTCTAGATATAGTAGTATTTCCAGTGCAAACACTCGTTATCGTTAGTAAACTCTGATTTACAGTCAATCAGCTGTGGACACAAACACTGGAGTAGCTTCACGTAAGTTTAGAGTCAGAGCCCATCAAATCCGGACTTTGGATCCAGATTCCAGGCCGGGATTGTAAAAAATGGCCAGCTGCTATGACACTATGGCTGCACCTGACGGTCCAAGTATAACGCCATCCCGGCCAACGTTTGTAAAGACTTGGCCTGGAAGCTGGATCAAAGGTCTGGATTCACGGACCTCTGACCTGTGCTAATCGTTGATTAGAGGAATTTAAACCTCCTCCAGCACTGAGCTATGGAACGGTTGAGAAGCTGTATTACGTTTGTGATTTAGAGCGATGATTACGATCCAGAATTAATCACCCAACATGACCTCGCTAACGTTCCCGGGGCAGAAGGCCATCAAATCAATGTTGGAGCGTTCCAAAATACAGTCTAAAACCGCCCCAGAATGTTTTAAAGGAAGTAAAGGGTGGACAGACTGCCGATTAACATCCTAGATTTCAGTTGTACAGTGTGTAATGCAGAGGGATTTGCACAAACCCAGTGTCAGGAACCTCATGGAAACAGACCCATATTAATACGACAGTAACACAAATATCAACCAATCGGGTAATTAAAGATACAGTAAAGAGAACAGATAAACAGGCAGTGTACAGGAGTACAGCAATAATGTGGGTAAATAATAGACACGCTGTTGAAGCTATGCTACATCCTGCACCGCCTGCAGGGGGTAGCATATCTACACATTTAGCTACAGCAATCGACAGCATCACATGGGCAACCTATTCCTACTCAAAGAAAATGTGCCAGATTGTATTAAATCAACAGGATCCATAACAAAACATGCGCACACATGCAGAACTTTATAAATATCTGCAGAAAATGATCCTTACCATGTCAGTTTAGAGTGGTTGTATATTACGTGCTCCATTACAGAGAAGTGAATTTTTCACAGCTGTGGCGTTAGGATCCAGACCTCTGAAGAATAAACAGCTTCTAAGACTAAATTTTACAAAGCTGTTGCATAAAAGTTATATATGTTTGGTTTTGACATGATTTGACGCCATATTCACCACGAAAACAACCTACAGTCCCGCTCCTATCAGCAATTAAATCCTTGTAAACGGCTCACTGTTAACGGAATGACATGTTACTGCCGATAAATAAACCCCTTAGTGCCTTAAAAGTGGGTTAGACGTAACTCTACACCTTTGCCGTCAATAAATTTGTTGAATTAACACAAAATGATTCAAATTAAATGGAAATAGCTACTTTGCAGGCATCAAAATGTCTGGTTACTACCGCCATTACTGTAAAGAATGTATGAGATGATACGTTTTTCCCATAATGCACCATTTTAAAGCAAACCACACTGAAGGACTTGCTTTGCATCTCAATAACTGAGTTATTTATAGAGAATATCTACGGATTGCACTCTGTAAAGAACCATTTCAACAAGCTTTCACCAAGTGCCTAGCCACAACTCCTTTTACATCAGTGAGAGTGAGGATTCTGTGCAAAACAAGCACCGATTTACATTAAACTACAGTCTTTTATAAACGATTGTTCACTGTTTGCGAACTGAGTGTTTCTGTTGGTTTTTTTAAAGCCCTGTGTCAGAATCTCAAGGTACTTCACGGTTCTTTAAGTTCCTCCCAGTGCTGCAAAGTGCTGATGTTTATAGAAAATCATTCGTTCATACATTGTCTGTAAACACTTAACCGATTCAGGGTCACGGAGAGTCCGAAGCTTATCCGCAATCACTGGGTGCAAAGCACACCTTGAAGGGGACGCCAGTCCTTCACATTCACTCACACCTACGGACACGGTTGAGTCTCCAATCCACCTACCAACGTGTGTTCGGAGGAAACCCACTGGGACGCACAACCTCCAGGTCCCTGGAGCCGTGAGACTTCGACACAACCTGCTGCACCACTGTGACGCCCCATAGAAAATCAATCTTCATAATTACATTACTTTGAAAGAATATATCTTTAAACTCGGTTACCTACGTCATTCATCCTACACAAACCGGACGACCATAAAATTCATATGGCACCGTAAACATTGGAAGAGTGCTTCTGTCCCCATTAATGCCACCTGAAAGAAATATTTCAAGTTGTATAACAACACATGGAAAATAAGTCCACACCAGCTGCTAAATATCATGCTATTGACCATTCATCGTGAGCAATTCAGGACAATGTGTCTCTTAAAGATTGGAGGGGAAAAAAAGCATGAAGAGGAGAGCTGTAAAGAGAAGAGTGATGGAGAGGTTCAGGCAGATCAAAGTGTGCATCACTTCCTGTTCTTGCAGTAGTTTGCATAGCTGTTGCAGGCTTTCTGCATGTCTGTGAGGAAGGCAGGAACTCCGCTCTGTACACACACACACACACAAACACAGAGACACACACAAACACAGAGACACACACACACACACACAGAGACACACACAGAGAGACACACAAACACAGCAGGAGAGAAAAAATAAAATAAATAAACAGGAAACCTCTTTCAAAAGTTGTGTTTTTTTGTGTTTATTGTGAATGAAGTAGGTTGTGTATTCATACCTTAGCTGCCCAGTTTACGAGCCATGTCGGGATCTTACCTCCAGGATTGTCAAAATAGTTCATGAAGACTAAAACAACAGAGAAACATTCCACCGAAGATAGAAGATTAGATTATTTGTTTAGTTTGTAGGAGCATTTACTTCTGAAACATCTGCTTATTGAGTATCAGTGTCAAGATGTAATTTTATACCTCCCTTTTTAAGATGGACGTCACTGAGACGTTTGATAATACGATCTGATAAAAAAAGACTAGCTGGGCTTCAATCCCTGTGTTTGGCAAATGTTATGTGCAATAAAGAAATTTGGGAAAAACTGCTCAATACGTTTCATTTGGATGTCACAGACTCATGTGATCAGGAGTGGCATTAAAACCAGCAAAACTGGGCCATTAGAGCGGGTTTTTGCTTTAAAGGCTAAGCACCACTTAATGGACCTCCATGAATACTTCACATTATTGTAGTTACTGACAGATATAAGTATGAATTAAAATGAAAATAGCAGCTTAATTTGCTTTAAAACTGACAATTTTATTAAATTGACGGAAAAACCCGAGCTCGCTACGGAAATTCTTGAACGCGACCGTGACGTCACTGGTGGACAACAGCTGAACAACGCCGCGGTAAAACACCGTTATGACTGACTGTTATGACAGTATCTAACTAAATAACCAACATTATTCATGACAATAGCCTAGTAATAAGCTAAACTCAAATGTAGAGGTACCGTTATTCTTGTAAATGTGATCGAAGTCGAACTCGAATTCATCCGACACTATAAACCTCCGTAATGCAGCTACGTAGCCGAGTATAATCTGAGACACCGAGTTTAGCGAGTCAAGCTAACGTTAACTAACACCAACTAAAACAGGCGAAGTGAGTGTCCTTACCCTGTTTACCTCCATGTTACAGAGGCTCTTGAACACCTTTCGTTGGTGTCCTTACATACCCATATTGTTGGAAAAGCGCCAGTGAAATGAGCTACAGATAACGGAGTGAGCGGAGGGTCCTTTCCAAAGTGCCCGTTTAAAGTTGACAAATTTAGTCCATTTTCTGGATATTTTGGGATCTTTGGGCCATTTGTGCACAGATGTCCCACTGTACATTGAATGATTGCAGCCAAAAACAACACACCTTTTC
Source organism: Hoplias malabaricus (assembly GCF_029633855.1). Lineage (NCBI taxonomy): Eukaryota > Metazoa > Chordata > Actinopteri > Characiformes > Erythrinidae > Hoplias > Hoplias malabaricus. Next base: position 76,381 of record NW_027101178.1, read on the forward strand.
CTCATTTTGCATTAAATTAAGTGCAGCTTCTAGAGTTGTTGTCCACCATCTACGTCACAGGCAAGACGCATATTAGAGTTTCCCAACACCGTCGGGGGGGGACCAACGGTCTTTTAAACCTTATTCCTTCAATTAGTAAGAAATAACATGTTTTCTGACAATCAATAAACACAAGTTAGGAACTCAAACTCCACTGTATTTATTTCTGTGACACTTTCATAGAGCTGCTGCTTAGCCTTTAAGCAGAATCATTTTTACAGCCGTTGCGATCTCTTTATGACTGTGTTTCAGTTGAAGGAGGCCAGGCAGGTCCCGTAGTAGTCCCTTAGTAGTGACTACACATTCACTAAATTAAGAAGCTGACATGTTGGTGATATTAAAACCAACTAATAAAAATTTTCCTACAATTACAGAACGTAGCCCATCTGTTGCTCCACCCCCTGTTTTTCAATCATAAGGACTCCCACTGGCCAGGTATTGTTTTCATATAGAATTCGGGTGATGGCTTCTTTAGATGTAAATAAAAAGATGAAGCCTTTACATTCTCAAGAATTAAATGAATACCCAAAAATTAAAAATATATATATATATTTGAATTATTTGAGCCAGCCCTACGTTGCTGTCAACATTTTTTTTGTTTGTTGTTTGGAATGGAACCCATGCTGTTTTAAGTGTCATTTCTTTGTAAGTAGGAACCTCACCCATCTCTCACCCCATACCTTTAGTGCCATTGCTTCCATCACTCTCCAAAGCGACACTCTGTTTGTAGTCATTCACTCTGATCACTCCCGCTTTCTCCGGACACTGGGACACAGCTGAGCTTTTAGCTAGAACCACACATATTTTCCTCCCGTTCACTTCCAGATCCTTACGCTCCCGCACATACACATACTGAGAGGAAAGGGTTAAGGACAAATGTAACAGAGAGGCCCTGAATCACAGTGCACAAGAAAGAAAGAAACTCACTCCCAGTTTGAACAGTAATCTTGATGTTGTGGTAGGATACATCCCTGTTGGACAATGGAAAGGGATATTTCACCTCCCAGTAAATAGCTTTCTGGCCACTGTAGTCTTTTTCATAGAGCTCTGTGGAAGGAAACAAAAAAGGCCTCATTGTTTATCTCTGTTCACGCCAGATAAACGTAATCTGGAGGGTATAAGACAACTAATAAACCCCCAAACGTTGAAAAGCATGAACCAAGATGGGTAATTTCAACATATTTTTGTTGTTTCAGATTCCTTTCGCTGGAAATAACTCTAAATTTAACGGGACGAAAGTAAAATACAGACTGAAAGTGCTACAAATCTAAACAGCTTCAGTAATGAATGAGTTTCTGTGAAAATACATTCATTCATTGTCACACACTCACGCCTATGGACACTATTAAAGTAGCCAATCCACCTACTGTTTTTTGGACTGTGGGAGAGAACCGGAACACCTGGAGGAAACCCACACGGACACAGGGAGAACACACCACACTCCTCACAGACAGTCACCCGGAGGAAACCCACACAGACACAGAGAGAACACACCACACTCCTCACAGACAGTCACCCGGAGGAAACCCACTCAGACACAGAGAGAACACACCACACTCCTCACAGACAGTCACCTGGAGGAAACCCACGCAGACACAGGGAGAACACATCACACTCCTCACAGACAGTCACCCGGAGGAAACCCACTCAGACACAGAAAGAACACACCACACTCCTCACAGACAGTCACCCGGAGGAAACCCACACGGACACAGGGAGAACACACCACACTCCTCACAGACAGTCACCCGGAGGAAACCCACACAGACACAGGGAGAACACACCACACTCCTCACAGACAGTCACCCGGAGGAAACCCACACAGACACAGGGAGAACACACCACACTCCTCACAGACAGTCACCCGGAGGAAACCCACACAGACACAGGGAGAACACACCACACTCCTCACAGACAGTCACCCGGAGGAAACCCACTTACGCGCAGCTCAGTTTTACACGGCCATGATGTCCCTGCAGGCGGCACAGTGGAGCAGCAGGTAGTGTCGCAGTCACACAGCGTGGTGTGTTCTCCCTGTGTCTGCGTGGGTTTCCTCCGGGTGACTGTCTGTGAGGAGTGTGGTGTGTTCTCTCTGTGTCTGCGTGGGTTTCCTCCTTGTGACTGTCTGTGAGGAGTGTGGTGTGTTCTCCATGTGTCTGCGTGGGTTTCCTCCGGGTGACTGTCTGTGAGGAGTGTGGTGTGTTCTCCCTGTGTCTGCGTGGGTTTCCTCCGGGTGACTGTCTGTGAGGAGTGTGGTGTGTTCTCCCTGTGTCTGCGTGGGTTTCCTGCGGGTGACTGTCTGTGAGGAGTGTGGTGTGTTTTCCCTGTGTCTGCGTGGGTTTCCTCCGGGTGACTGTCTGTGAGGAGTGTGGTGTGTTCTCGCTGTGTCTGCGTGGGTTTCCTCCGGGTGACTGTCTGTGAGGAGTGTGGTGTGTTCTCCCTGTGTCTGCGTGGGTTTCCTCCGGGTGACTGTCTGTGAGGAGTGTGGTGTGTTCTACCTGTGTCTGCGTGGGTTTCCTCCGGGTGACTGTCTGTGAGGAGTGTGGTGTGTTTTCCCTGTGTCTGCGTGGGTTTTCTCCGGGTGACTGTCTGTGAGGAGTGTGGTGTGTTCTCCCTGTGTCTGCGTGGGTTTCCTCCGGGTGACTGTCTGTGAGGCGTGTGGTGTGTTCTCTCTGTGTCTGCGTGGGTTTCCTCCGGGTGACTGTCTGTGAGGCGTGTGGTGTGTTCTCTCTGTGTCTGCGTGGGTTTCCTCCGGGTGACTGTCTGTGAGGCGTGTGGTGTGTTCTCTCTGTGTCTGCGTGGGTTTCCTCCGGGTGACTGTCTGTGAGGCGTGTGGTGTGTTCTCTCTGTGTCTGCGTGGGTTTCCTCCGGGTGACTGTCTGTGAGGCGTGTGGTGTGTTCTCTCTGTGTCTGCGTGGGTTTCCTCCGGGTGACTGTCTGTGAGGCGTGTGGTGTGTTCTCTCTGTGTCTGCGTGGGTTTCCTCCGGGTGACTGTCTGTGAGGCGTGTGGTGTGTTCTCTCTGTGTCTGCGTGGGTTTCCTCCGGGTGACTGTCTGTGAGGCGTGTGGTGTGTTCTCTCTGTGTCTGCGTGGGTTTCCTCCGGGTGACTGTCTGTGAGGCGTGTGGTGTGTTCTCTCTGTGTCTGCGTGGGTTTCCTCCGGGTGACTGTCTGTGAAGAGTGAGGTGTGTTCTCCCTGTGTCTGCGTGGGTTTCTTCCGGGTGACTGTCTGTGAGGAGTGTGGTGTGTTCTCCCTGTGTCTGCGTGGGTTTCTTCCGGGTGACTGTCTGTGAGGAGTGTGGTGTGTTCTCTCTGTGTCTGCGTGGGTTTCCTCCGGGTGACTGTCTGTGAGGAGTGTGGTGTGTTCTCTCTGTGTCTGCGTGGGTTTCCTCCGGGTGACTGTCTGTGAGGAGTGTGGTGTGTTCTCCGTGTGTCTGCGTGGGTTTCCTCCGGGTGACTGTCTGTGAGGAGTGTGGTGTGTTCTCCCTGTGTCTGCGTGGGTTTCCTCCGGGTGACTGTCTGTGAGGAGTGTGGTGTGTTCTCCCTGTGTCTGCGTGGGTTTCCTCCGGGTGACTGTCTGTGAGGAGTGTGGTGTGTTCTCCCTGTGTCTGCGTGGGTTTCCTCCGGGTGACTGTCTGTGAGGAGTGTGGTGTGTTCTCCCTGTGTCTGCGTGGGTTTCCTCCGGGTGACTGTCTGTGAGGAGTGTGGTGTGTTCTCGCTGTGTCTGCGTGGGTTTCCTCCGGGTGACTGTCTGTGAGGAGTGTGGTGTGTTCTCCCTGTGTCTGCGTGGGTTTCCTCCGGGTGACTGTCTGTGAGGAGTGTGGTGTGTTGTCCCTGTGTCTGCGTGGGTTTTCTCCGGGTGACTGTCTGTGAGGAGTGTGGTGTGTTCTCCCTGTGTCTGCGTGGGTTTCCTGCGGGTGACTGTCTGTGAGGAGTGTGGTGTGTTTTCCCTGTGTCTGCGTGGGTTTCCTCCGGGTGACTGTCTGTGAGGAGTGTGGTGTGTTCTCGCTGTGTCTGCGTGGGTTTCCTCCGGGTGACTGTCTGTGAGGAGTGTGGTGTGTTCTCCCTGTGTCTGCGTGGGTTTCCTCCGGGTGACTGTCTGTGAGGAGTGTGGTGTGTTCTACCTGTGTCTGCGTGGGTTTCCTCCGGGTGACTGTCTGTGAGGAGTGTGGTGTGTTTTCCCTGTGTCTGCGTGGGTTTTCTCCGGGTGACTGTCTGTGAGGAGTGTGGTGTGTTCTCCCTGTGTCTGCGTGGGTTTCCTCCGGGTGACTGTCTGTGAGGCGTGTGGTGTGTTCTCTCTGTGTCTGCGTGGGTTTCCTCCGGGTGACTGTCTGTGAGGCGTGTGGTGTGTTCTCTCTGTGTCTGCGTGGGTTTCCTCCGGGTGACTGTCTGTGAGGCGTGTGGTGTGTTCTCTCTGTGTCTGCGTGGGTTTCCTCCGGGTGACTGTCTGTGAGGCGTGTGGTGTGTTCTCTCTGTGTCTGCATGGGTTTCCTCCGGGTGACTGTCTGTGAGGCGTGTGGTGTGTTCTCTCTGTGTCTGCGTGGGTTTCCTCCGGGTGACTGTCTGTGAGGCGTGTGGTGTGTTCTCTCTGTGTCTGCGTGGGTTTCCTCCGGGTGACTGTCTGTGAGGCGTGTGGTGTGTTCTCTCTGTGTCTGCGTGGGTTTCCTCCAGGTGACTGTCTGTGAAGAGTGAGGTGTGTTCTCCCTGTGTCTGCGTGGGTTTCTTCCGGGTGACTGTCTGTGAGGAGTGTGGTGTGTTCTCTCTGTGTCTGCGTGGGTTTCCTCCGGGTGACTGTCTGTGAGGAGTGTGGTGTGTTCTCTCTGTGTCTGCGTGGGTTTCCTCCGGGTGACTGTCTGTGAGGAGTGTGGTGTGTTCTCCGTGTGTCTGCGTGGGTTTCCTCCGGGTGACTGTCTGTGAGGAGTGTGGTGTGTTCTCCCTGTGTCTGCGTGGGTTTCCTCCGGGTGACTGTCTGTGAGGAGTGTGGTGTGTTCTCCCTGTGTCTGCGTGGGTTTCCTCCGGGTGACTGTCTGTGAGGAGTGTGGTGTGTTCTCCCTGTGTCTGCGTGGGTTTCCTCCGGGTGACTGTCTGTGAGGAGTGTGGTGTGTTTTCCCTGTGTCTGCGTGGGTTTTCTCCGGGTGACTGTCTGTGAGGAGTGTGGTGTGTTCTCCCTGTGTCTGCGTGGGTTTCCTCCGGGTGACTGTCTGTGAGGCGTGTGGTGTGTTCTCTTTGTGTCTGCGTGGGTTTCCTCCGGGTGACTGTCTGTGAGGCGTGTGGTGTGTTCTCTCTGTGTCTGCGTGGGTTTCCTCCAGGTGACTGTCTGTGAGGAGCGTGGTGTGTTCTCCCTGTGTCTGCGTGGGTTTCCTCCGGGTGACTGTCTGTGAGGAGCGTGGTGTGTTCTCCCTGTGTCTGCGTGGGTTTCCTCCGGGTGACTGTCTGTGAGGAGCGTGGTGTGTTCTCCCTGTGTCTGCGTGGGTTTCCTCCGGGTGACTGTCTGTGAGGAGTGTGGTGTGTTCTCCCTGTGTCTGCGTGGGTTTCCTCCGGGTGACTGTCTGTGAGGAGTGTGGTGTGTTCTCCCTGTGTCTGCGTGGGTTTCCTCCGGGTGACTGTCTGTGAGGAGTGTGGTGTGTTCTCCCTGTGTCTGCGTGGGTTTCCTCCGGGTGACTGTCTGTGAGGAGTGTGGTGTGTTCTCCCTGTGTCTGCGTGGGTTTCCTCCGGGTGACTGTCTGTGAGGAGTGTGGTGTGTTCTCCCTGTGTCTGCGTGGGTTTCCTCCGGGTGACTGTCTGTGAGGCGTGTGGTGTGTTCTCTTTGTGTCTGCGTGGGTTTCCTCCGGGTGACTGTCTGTGAGGCGTGTGGTGTGTTCTCTCTGTGTCTGCGTGGGTTTCCTCCAGGTGACTGTCTGTGAAGAGTGAGGTGTGTTCTCCCTGTGTCTGCGTGGGTTTCCTCCGGGTGCTCCGGTTTCCTCCCACAGTCCAAAAACACACGTTGGTAGGTGGATTGGCGACTCAAAAGTGTCCGTAGGTGTGAGTGTGTGAGTGTGTCTGTGTTGCCCTGTGAAGGACTGGCGCCCCCTCCAGGGTGTATTCCCGCCTTGCGCCTAATGATTCCAGGTAGGCTCTGGACCCACCGCAACCCTGAACTGGATAAGGGTTACAGATAATGAATGAATGAATGATGTCCCTGCTACAGTGGTTTGAGGACATGGAGAACACGGATAATTGCTCTCTTTTTGCTTGCATCATGTCATGTTTTTTTTTTTATTATTTATTTATTTATCCTTTAAATGCACTGAGCCACATGTGAACACAGCTGTGCTGTTCTCTTCCACTCCAGCACCATGCTGTGCTGTAACTGGCGCCATATCCAGGACAGATGTTCTCACTCAAATCCTCCTACGTGATGTAATAGAGGCACAGGAAGGGTCTAGGAGTGTCCCACAATGATCCACGACTGAAATGAGTCTTTATTATGTAATCCTTTTGACAGGTTTTTGTTCATCTGTCGTAAATAAGTCTGTACCAACATAATAACCCACCCTTTTCTAACAGGTAGTGGGTAAGAGGTTGCACATCAACCATACACACCATAAAACAGACCACATGGGACACTCCATGAGTATGAAGAGTGAGAAAAATGGAGAAAGTAAAACAGAAAATAGAGATAGAAAAGCATTCTCGTGTACATCTGGATATTTTTGAAGTAATTTTTTAAAAGGAAACATCCATATTTGTTTACATTATATTCTTTTTCTTCTAATAAGTGCTCTGTGGCCTCATGATGTACCCTTCAACACAAAAAAAGAACAAAAATTTTAATATTAAAGTAAAATGAGCTTCTGTATTGAAATCTGTATCGGTATCTGCAGCTGTCTGAATCGGATCAGAACTGAACAAATGTGGATTGACCCACCACTAACAGACATATTACAATAAAGTCCTTTCGCCAGTTTGTCAAACATATACCCGTATACAACCCTGTGAAGGACTGGTGCCCCCTCCAGAGTGTTCTTGCCTTGTGCCCAGTGAGTCCGATTACACACAATGAATGAATATAAATATAATTCCATAGTGTTTCTACAGTGGTTATTTATTTAACTTTTAAAATAAATGTGCATAATATTTTCTTTGAATTTATTTATTTATTTTTAATTGTTCGGCAGCCCTACTTTATAGTTCTGAAAATAGCTCAATTTGAAAGGTCATTCATTCATTGTCTGTAAACACTTATCTAGTTCAGGGTCACCGTGTGTCCAGAGCCTACCCGGAATCACTGGGCGCAAGGCAGGAACACACCCTGGAGGGGGCGTCAGTCCTTCACAGGGGAACACACACTCACACTTTTGAGTTGCCATTCCACCTACCAACGTGTCACCCGGAGGAAACCCACGCAGACACAGAGAGAAAACACCACACTCCTCACAGACAGTCACCTGGAGGAAACCCACGCAGACACAGAGAGAACACACCACACTCCTCACAGACAGTCACCCGGAGGAAACCCACGCAGACACAGAGAGAACACACCACACTCCTCACAGACAGTCAACCTGAGCATTTAAGGGTTAACAGTTAACTATTGATAAATTCAGTGGATTATATCATCACCCATTTTCTGCATAATCCTGCCTTTAAATAACACGTCATGTAGAGAAGTACATACTGTGCACTATCTTGCGCTCAACCCAGGATCCCAAATATGCTTAGGCTGCAGCTGATATTCTTGTGTGTAGCCTATACAGAATGTACAGATCAGCAGTGTGGAGTAGGTCAGTTCTGGTTATAAAATAACAATAGTTAACAGAAAGGCTGATCTCTCCAACACTCGAGTTAATATCCTACCATGCATAAGCCTATAAAACCATCTTATACCATCTGTTCTCACTCTGAGAATCGACCTATACTAATGCCACAGCATTTTAATCTCATTCTTTATAGGTAGGATATGGCTTTACAACAGTGTGTGTGTGTGTGTGTGTGTGTGTGTGTATATACACATACGTTAAAACCAAGCACACCATTGTTTTTCCTGTGAAATTCACAACAAGTTTGATGTGTCACATGACCCTGTTCCAATTGAAAAAACAAAAGTTGGATCCAAAATGGCCGACTTCAAAATGGCGGGAATCGAACACACAACCTCCAGGCCCCTGGAGCCGTGTGACTGCGACACTAACCTGCTGCACCACCGTGCCGCCCAGCATCAGATGCCTTCATACCCAATTATCATTGTTTTATTGCGATAAAAAAAATGACATAGTAGTTTAACAACTTTGGAAATCAACCACAATCTGACCAAATAATAAAGTAATAATTATTTATTGTTATTTGTTCATTATTTGTTGTTATTATTTAATAAAGTAATAATTATTATTGAAATGCCAACTTTAAGTAAGATAAAAGTGAGGTAGTAGTGTTTTTGAGGTGGGACGATTGAGGGGAGTTCAAAATCTGATCCTAGAAACAACATGGAAATTGAAACAAAGCAGGGGTGCTCTGAGGCCATCCATCCGCCACAAACAAACACACATACACAACAAAAACAACTGGAGCCTGGAGGGGCATGGCCGGATCTCCCCCAACTAGGATCCACTTCAGCAAATAAATGAACCCACACACACACACACACACACACACACACACACACACACACACACACACACACACACACACACACACACACACACACACACACACACACACACACACACACACACACACACACACACACACACACACACACACACACACGGCCAGCCTGGAGCCAGGGATGTGTTTCTAATAAAGCTGTACCCCACCCTGCCTCCCTCTCAGACACACATATGCGCCTCTTGCATGGTCAGTTTATTTGCGTTTGCAGGAAACCCACACCCATAGTTTGTCTCGTCTCAAAAATGGCCAGGAACCGAAAGAAAAGTTTGGCATTGCTCACTAAATAAATAAGAGAAAGGAGGGACGCTCTCCGGAAGACAAAGACAAACATTAATACACAAATACACAGGATCCACAACTAATATAGCCATTGGTTTATCTTCACTAAAGTCAATAACAGGAGAAAATATCAATGGTAGAAAAGTTAAATTCAGTTATATTTGGTATGTCTCCATTAAATTAATTTTTTTATTGAAAAAGGACAGATAAAACACAAAGAAATGGACTCAGTATAGTTTAAAATATATGTGGCGGCACGGTGGCGCAGCAGGTAGGTGTCGCAGTCAAACAGCTCAAGGGACCTGGAGGTTGTGGGTTCGATTCCCGCTCCGGGTGATTGTCTGTGAGGAGTGTGGTGTGTTCTCTCTGTGTCTGCGTGTGTTTCCTCCGGGTGACTGTCTGTAAGGAGTGTGGTGTGTTCTCTCTGTGTCTGCGTGGGTTTCCTCCGGGTGACTGTCTGTGAGGAGTGTGGTGTGTTCTCCCTGTGTCTGTGTGGGTTTCCTACGGGTGCTCCGGTTTCCTCCCACAGTCCAAAAAACACACGTTGGTAGGTGGATTGGCGACACAAAAGTGTCCGTAGGTGTGAGTGAATGTGTGAGTGTGTTTTGCCCTGTGAAAGACTGGCGCCCCCTCCAGGGTGTATTCCCGCCTTGCGCCCAATGATTCCAGGTAGGCTGTGGACCCACCGCGAGCCTGAACTGGATAAGGGTTACAGATAATGAATATATTAATATTGACAAAGCCAATGGGTTTATGTTTGATGGTGATGTCATGTTTGTTTGTTCAGTGGATTTTACAACGTACATATAGGAATTACATCGTATCTACAAATATTAAGTCATATATTGTGATGTAAATTTTTGTTTTAAAGTGAAACATTCAATTAAAATCAATGTGGCCCTCTGTTTTGCTTTTCCAAAACCTGAGAAAAACTCGTACTCTGTTAAAATCTAAATATTAAAAAAATGATATTCATTTAAATTTGATTTTATCAGATGCTGGAATACCAAAGTTGTTTTTTGATCAGAGCCCTAGTCTAAACTCATTTGTTCTAATCAGCCGTCAGGAGAACAGGTACGTACAATGGAGAGAGAAATAAAAAGAATACGTTTTAAATGTCACTATAAAAGTAAATCACTGCATTACTGGTAATGAAGACCAGGTTTACTAAACTGCTCAACCTCACTTTAACACAGGTTTGAGCAATGTAACATATTTAATGAAACCCAGACTGAGAAAACTCCACATTTGCCAATGACCTTGATGTTGTTTCCCCCTTGTCGGGAATTTCTGTTTTATTCTGATTTCCAGAATATCACGCTCATTAGAGGTGGCTTTGATCCATAGGACATTATAATTGTTATTCTGGAAATGGTGAATTACAAATGAAAAGAAAAAAAGGAACCAATCCAATACAAAAAAATGTAACTTCAACTATTAGGTAAACATAACACAAAGTGAAGAAAAGTAGGCAGCAGTGTGATACCTGACAAAAGCTAACAAATTTAAAGGCTAAGCACCAGCGATATGAAAGTGTCAAACAAATAAATACAGTGGAGTTTGAGTTCCTAACTTCTGTTTATTGATAGTCAGAAAACATGTTATTTCTTACTAATTCAAGGAATAAGGTTTAAAAGACCGTTGGTCTTCGCCTGTTTTAGTTGGTGTTAGTTAACGTTAGCTTGACTTGCTAAACTCGGTGGCTCAGATTATACTCGGCTACGTAGCTGCATTACGGAGGTTTATAGTGTCGGATGAATTCGACTTCGACTTCGATCACATTTACAAGAATAACGGTACCTCTACATTTGAGTTTAGCTTATTGCTAGGCTATTGTCATGAATAATGTTGGTTATTTAGCTAGATACTGTCATAACAGTCAGTCATAACGGTGTTTTACCGCGGCGTTGTTCGGCTGTTGTCCACCAGTGACGTCACGGTTGCGTTCGAGAATTTCCGTAGAGAGCTCGGGTTTTTCCGTCAATTTAATAAAATTGTCAGTTTTAAAGCAAATTAAGCTGCTATTTTCATTTTAATTCATACTTATATCTGTCAGTAACTACAATAATGTGAAATATTCATGGAGGTCCATTAAGTGGTGCTTAGCCTTTAAATACAACAAGGGAAAAAAATGCTAAAATTATGACAGTAAAAGAGTGCAGTACATGTTACAAAATCTAACGTATTTGACCGCAGAGAATAGTCAAAGACAAGCGGTCTCATTTTTAACAAAGCTAAGTTAAACCCAATTTTCCATTTCCATATTTTAATACCCAAAGTGCCTCATGGAACTGGCTTGTAATGCACTCACTCACTCAATGCCATACTCATTCACTCATGGCTAGAACTGCACCACAAGGGACACTATTTCTCACTTACTCCCTGACATTAAGAAAGTGCTCCACAAGGAAGTGCTGCTTGTTCAGTTACACTCAGCCTGGTGTATTGTCTAATGTATAAAAAAAATATTAACATAGGGGTGCTAAGTTAGGCTAATATTTCTCTGCTGCTCAAAGTTATTGCACCAAACTAGCATGTCACATCACTGAGGTGAAAGTAAAATATTTGGGTCGAAGGAAACTTAATATACTACTGTAAACGTTAGCACTAATGTTAGCATCATTTCGAGGAGCTTCTCCTATGCTAAAGGTGAATTAGCGCTAATAGAATTTTAAGCCTCCTGAAAACATGGTTATTCTTTCAAAAAAGTTGATCTAAAATTATTTCATCAAGTCTAACTGATTCACAAACTTCAAACAACAGTATATATAAATAAAACATTACATCACAGAGGGTAACAACAGTAGCCTCATGTAGCATAATATTAGAAAAAGAAAAGCAAGTAGCTAGTCAAGCATTATATGCATTCGTTAGGTTGAAATAGTGAAACTGAAAGGGAAGATTTGTTGAAAAGCTGGAGATTTGTTTGTGCCAATGCTAAGACTGAGCAGCATTTCATTTTTTTTTTTAATCCAATGGTTCCCAAAATAAGTTGCACAACATCTAAGAGGAGGATCAGTGCAAGGTGATTTGATACAAAAAGGGGGTACTGCAAAAAAAGGTTTGGGAACCACTGCTCTATTCTAACACAATCAAAATCAACATTTAATTTAATATATCTGATGATTAGTTGAACAAGGACAGCCATTCTCAAGCCTAGGGAGTATCAGGCTGGTGAAGAATCGCACATCTGAGAGAACTGAGACTGCATGAGGTCATTCTATAATCCACATTACTACCATACACCACAACACAACATGAGGTTAACAGTCTACCACAAGCACAATGTAAAGAACTTTGCTGAGACTGAACACTTTAACACAGCTCCTAAGGCCTTTTACCTGGAAAACTGTTTGGGAATTTTCCGGAAAGATGCTACAAGACAAAAGAAAAGCAACCAAATCATTCACGACTACTCATCCACAATTCTAGCTTGATGAATTTATAAGATGGATTATGGATTATTTTTTTTTGTTACTACAGCAACTGGTCTCTCTTGTTTGGGAAGTTTAACGTTTTTAAGGTGTGGTGGAATATTTTGGGTTTAACGCAACTATGATTCCAGATGATGCTTGAAGCAACCAGTCCCCACCAGCACAGCTAACCGTGCTCATGTTTAAGCGGACACTTTGCCTTTTGCTGCTGTTATTTCAAACATGGCGTACAGCAATGCCACAAGAGTCCAATCTAAAGTAAGAGTTTCTTTTTTAAAGACTACTAAGTCATGTTAAGAGACTCTCAAAAATGTTCAACCTTTCCTTATGTGAAATATATGGTAGAAACAAAATGTTTTTTAGCAAATGTATGTTTTCTCTGCTTTGCATTACCTTTGACATAACCATCCCACTGTTTCCTGTAGGCTAGATCCATATAGACATCAGCACAGAGCTCTGGGGAACAGGCGGACAGCGTGCCGAAAACTTTGTACTCGTACAGTCCAGTTTCCTGTTTGTAAATGAAGAGGGGGGGGGGGGGTGAAACAATAACAATCACATTAACATTAACTGAGCCTAGAGCCCAACCCAATGGAAACAGCATGTGGAAGTAATGAGGAAAAGTCACATGGAGTTCCACAGTCCTCCTCACACTCTTACATCATGTTTAAAAGCCAGGTCTATGTTTATGAATGAGAACAGATATAGGGCAAGCCATTCTTTTATCTAAATGGCACACAACTCATTAGCAGGACAAGTTTATTTATTCAAACAAACACAACACATTTGTCTTATTCAGTGCTAGCACACAGTATAAAGTATCATCTTTATATACAGTCCCTGTGCTATAGCAACTAATCCTGGACATTCGGTGCCATGATACAGCTGTAATATTAGTTTCAGTTCCTGTTTGACTGAGCTTACAGAGCTCTGAGACTGTTGTTATGTTTATTTCACGCAGATGGAATTCAAACCCCTGGTTCTACCTTAATGAAACGACGATATATCTTGACCCCCATGGTCTCGGTGAAGAATTCCCACTCTCCTCCGACCTGTGGCTCGTCCAGCTCTCGCCATGCCTCCTGAAACTGCTGCTCTGTGAACTGCAGAGCCATGTTTTCAAATCTCTAAGACTACAGCCAGCAACACTAGCCTACTGCACTGACCACGACTGTACCATAATAAAAGTCCCCTCTCCAAATTCCTCAAAATAGAGTGGAATATAACTTTAAAAACGATGTGTAGGAGGGAAGTATATATATATAATAAAATAATAATAAATAATTTATTATTATCATTATATTATATTTTAATATAATAATAACAATAATAATAATAATTATAATGATAATAATATCATTATAATATCAATATTATTAATATTATATGTCTGTTAGCAAAATAATATATATGGACGACTACTGACGTGCAGACTGACCAATTAAATGTTTACAGAGAAGGTTATCGACCAATAACAGTAGCGCTACAGTCAGACCGTCCAATCAGAAGATTTTAGGCTACTTCACCACGCCCCCTTCTCACTCAAGCGAACCAAACGGAGTAGGGGGGCGGGACTAGTTTGTTAACGGAAACTTCTCGAAGTTCTATGTAAGCTCTAGAAAAACAAAATGCCGGACGTTTGTGAAATTCCGCCCGGACATTTTTTTAAGTCTAAAAAAAGAGGACATGTCCGGGTAAAAGAAGACGTCTGGTCACACTAATGTAGGGCTTCACATGAGTGTGCCAAAGGCAGTATAGTATAGCCACTCCCTGTCTCATTTTGCAGCAGAGATGGAACTCTATCCCGTCTTTTGTCAGTTGTCACAGTATCTGTCGCTTGGTCCCGGTCACTGTCTGTTAGCCATAGCAGCTAGAAAATTAGTCATTTTTACCATCAAAATCTAGATAACTCTATTTATAAACGTGATAATTTACTATTTATTTCCTATAAACCACAACTCCCATGAAATTAATGCAGTTGCTTTGTTATCTGTAAAAAATTAAAATATTTTTGTTCAATTTAATTTACATCATTTGAACACAGGCTTTGTCCTTCAAACTGTGTGAAAATTTCATGAATCTACAGAAATGCTCCAAAATTGCTTAGAATAAAATATTTTACATTGACTTCCATTCAAAGTTAATAAGGCTTTTACCTTCTCATATAAAGTTACTATATCACAGTTGCATGTTTTTCTTTGGACAACCACATTATGCTCCATGGAGCAAAGGCCCTCCTCATGTGGGCAGCCATGTTTAAAATAGATTTAGTACAGAATCTCTGACACATTCAGGCCACTAGGTGTCAGTATAAAGGCTGTTTAATAACAAAAATGACTGATTGTTACTTTAAAGGTGTTTGAAAAACATTTGACAGCAAGTAAAGATGAAATACTCGTGTCTCAAATAAAAATAAATATAGGAAAGGTTTGGAAACATGTGGCACTTTAAAAGGTGTTATTAAGAACAGAAAATTGATCAAAAGAAAGGGACTATTTCGTCAGAAATATCTGTTGCCTATTAAATAAAGGAAGAGTGGTCTCTGAACTGCAATATATTTTACACGCTTTGGGCCACGCTTGGGGCCCTAAGCATCTGCATTTGCTGGTTATATTACAAGTCTTCCTTTTTTTTTCTTTCTGGCGTTCCTTTCTTGGGAAACATTACAGGTAAAGACTGCTATACTTTATGGGTAGTGTGTTGTACAGAGCCAAGGTCACTCAGTGTGTGGCCTGAAGTAGCCAGTGTTCACTTCTCTGGAAAGAGCTGGTGTATCTCTTTTTTTGGGCAGGGATTTCAGACAGGAAGGAACACCCTGTATCCACTTACATCCCAACACACTACGCCACTGTGTGCAGAGCAGTAATACAACGCTGAACTGATTCACCATCGCTCACCAACCAGGGAAGGGGTCAGTCCATACGGCTTAACACATGGTGTAACATGAGGGACACAGAACTAGCAAATGTTAGAATACAAATGTTAGCATACAATGTTAGCATTGGTTAGCATACAAATTTAATTTATCCATTTGTTTTAAAAATACTGACCTAGGCTATATATATATATATATATATATATATATATATATATATATATATATATATATATATATATATATATATATAAAATGTTTGGACATTTTGTTCAAATTTTAGGGAATACTTCTGACACACAGGGTCAATTTAGGGCACAAAGCTTGTATAAGTTTAGGAAGGGTCACCCTATAGTTTCAGACCCAATGCCCAGCGTCATAGCTCTAAAGACTTTAAAGTGTGGGTTCTCTGAAGGGGTGGAGCTAGAAGTTGAAGTTGCCATGGTGCAGGTGATCCACAGCACAACACATCAGCATCTGATGGATATCTATAGACACATGCAAGAGAGAAAAAAAATAATCTTAACACTTAACACAAATGTGACTTTTTATATCAGAGCTCTCTCTCTCTCTCTCTCTCTCTCTCTCTCTCTCTCTCTCTCGCCAGAGTAGTTAGCTATAAGCATGTAAACATAAAGTGAAAGACATTCATTCATTATCTGTAACCCTTATCCAGTTCAGGGTCGTGGTGGGTCCAGAGCCTACCTGGAATCATTGGGCACAAGGCAGGAATACACCCTGGAGGGGGCGCCAGTCCTTCACACACTCACACCTACGGACACTTTTGAGTCACCAATCCACCTACCAACGTGTGTTTTTGGACTGCGGGAGGAAACAGGAGCACCCGGAGGAAACCCACACAGACACAGGGAGAACACACCACACTCCTCACAGACAGTCACCCGGAGGAAACCCATGCAGACACAGGGAGAACACACCACACTCCTCACAGACAGTCACCTGGAGGAAACCCATGCAGACACAGGGAGAACACACCACACTCCTCACAGACAGTCACCCGGAGGAAACCCATGCAGACACAGGGAGAACACACCACACTCCTCACAGACAGTCACCCGGAGGAAACCCACGCGTACACAGAGAGAACACACCACACAGACATTCACCCGGATTAAAACCACACAGACACAGAGAGAACACACCAAACTCCTCACAGAGGGTCACCCGGAGCGGGAATTGAACCCACAACCTCCAGGCCCCTGGAGCTGTGTGACTGTGACACTACCTGCTGCACCACCGTGCCGCCAAGTGAAAGACAGAAATATGAAAATAAGAATAAAATTAACACAACATACCAGATTATTATTAAATAGTATAAGAAAGAGGATCAGAATGGAGGTAAATAACACATAAGTAATAGTGGTTGTCACTGGTGTCCCCCAGGTTATGAAATCCCTTTATCTCTCACTCTTTCTCTCATTCATCTCCTCAACATCTTATTCATTCTAATTCCAACCTTCTTTCTCACTCCCTCTGTCTTCTTCCTGAACTCCCCCAAACCTTTTCTATCTCCCCATCTATCTATTACACACACACACAGTTTTCTCATACACGCCCTCTCTCTCTCTCTCTCCCTGGAGGAGGATCATTCTCGCTTCACTTTTGAGCGCATGGGGCTCCATCCCTGTCTCTCTCTCTCTCTCTTATTAACTGGAAACTTCATGGACACTTCTTGAGAGCAGCTGAGCGGGATGGAAAACTCTTACCAGGTACGTTTCCACAGCTTTACCCCTTCTTCAGGATCACATCACCTTCTCAGAATAAAACACAGACTCACAAAATCACCACTACATTCAGCGGTCTTACCATAGTGATTTTGCTGAGCCTCAGAACTCGGGTTCGTGTGTTTGCAGACATGGTTTCTTTCATTTCTTTGTGTTTAGTCCGCGTTTTTTTTTAAACGTAGCTCCACTCAGCCTCGAAAAAACAAACCCAAGTCTTAAGTGTAGCGAGCCGACTACGGACTGCTAGCAAAACCGCAACCCCCTCATTAAACATTTACTTTTACAATTAAATACAAGACATTCACAGGACAATGTGGTTGTTCAAATGATTTGAGAAAATGACCGTTTAAAATGAACGTGTTTAGATGTGTTTGCCGTTTCGTGCTCGTTAGTAACACTTAGTCATCGCTAGTAACGGTTATAACGGACTTGTTTATATTTGAAAATTTAATGTCCTCCAGTAGTCTCTCAAAAATAAACTAACCCGTATAATCTTGTATTTTATGTTAGTTGACTATATTTAGGAGTCATATAGTGTTGAAAAATTTAATATTAATTTCTACAGTGTGGACTGGACCTAAAAGCTAGTTTAGAAATGGTATTTGCAAGAGGTTTTTAAAAAAAAATGCTAAAAGCTATCATATGTCCTCATGCTAAATTAATCCCAGTTATCTACCTGATTTTGTTTGTCTCTATGTCTTGTCCAAAATATCTAATATTTTTCCATTTTTTAGAAACATTTAACATTTATTTGAAACCTTAAAAATAATGTAAAAACACTTTTGGTCTCTTCTACCAAAAAAACTTGGTCTTAAAAACATTTTTAATAAGCTTTATGTGTAATGAGGATCAAGCCGTTTCTTCCAGATAAACACAAGGCAATATTTTGTTTGTCATTTCAAGTTTTACAGAGCTTTATAACCTCTTTTGTTTCGCAGTGTAGCTGCACAGACTTTAACCTCTGAAAGTCTGAGGACTGTTCTGCGGTTCATGCCTCAACAACCTGTGAAGATTGACCCTGCGATGCCAGAGGACCCCGTCAAAGACACCATGACAGTTCCCACAGCCCCGGAAAGATCGGTTACAGACAAAACCAACAACAATGACCCACTGGTCACCGCAATCTCCATCCCTCTGGTCACAGAGGGCCAGCTGACGGCGGCAACGGGTGGAGCGGAGCTTTCCTGCTACCGGTGTGTAATCCCAATGATTAGATAGTGTGCTTTACTCTTAAAGGCTGAGATAAAATTGATTTTTACTAGAAAAGAGTAACAAATAATATTTATGAAAGCAATGATATGTTATATTTGCACTTTTTATAAATGCTCCCTAGAGTAGGTCACCCACATGGGGCTGTCCATGTTGGAAAATAGGTTTAGTAAAGAATATCTGATGCTTCCTCTGGCAAATGGGTGTCAATGTAATGTCATTTTGTTTAATAATGTACAGAACAATTAGAGAAATAGAGAAAATGATGATTGCTCCTTTTAACACTGCTAGCTAGCTAAGATACTGTCATAGCCTACATCTCTACTGGCGAAGATATGAGGGTATGAGTTCCATGTGAGCAATAACTCTGACAACGTTGGTCCTATTGCTCTGAATTCAACTCATAATAGCCAAACATGTTAGCTGGTATGCCTTCAGTATTGGCGTAACACCGAAGTCCGCGGACTGGAGTGTGCCACCCAGACAATCATTCGCCATATACCAGCATTACAGCCCAAACCGAAAGTGAGAAGCTGTGACATCATGTCAAGCGTAGTCTGTGAAAAGGCTAAATCTGGTGAATCTTCTGCTGAGGATTGCTCAGTACATAGGTTTAGATATGACTTCTATAGAGTATGTAGTGGTCTCCTTGCTCCTTGAGTACCTCTGTCTTTTAATAGCAAGTGAACCAGTGTGAGTGAGGAGAAAATTCTAGATGCTTCCTACAGTCACTCACAAGTATACTACACGCTGTTGTACAACAGATTTTGCTTGGTCCCGTATGCTGCACACTACAGAAGTTACAATTATCTTTAACAAAAGATGGTTCTTCAAGGATTCTTCAGTAAATACGATGGTTCTGTATAGAAAATCAAACACTTAAGGAACTACTTGCATGCTTGAAGGATTCTTTGCATCATGAAACAGTTTGTTTGATGGAAAATGTGTTGTATATGGTGCTATGTAGTACTTTTGTCTGGACATCTCTTTCACCATGCAAGAGTTCTTTAAGCATATAAAGCGTGTTCTGAGTGTTTGTATTTCTGTATAGAGCCATTGTCTTTACTGAAGAACCATTGGAGCTCAATGGAAAGTAGGAGAGGAGATATTTTATAGCAAGGGTTAGGAACCACTGGTATGTACTATGTATTTACGTGAACGTACACAGTAAAAGCAACCGAAAACCACTTCTGCTGCAGGTGCACAGTGCCTTTCGGCCTGGTGGTCCTCATCGCTGGCATCGTGGTGACGGCAGTCGCATACAGCTTCAATTCCCACGGCTCCACCATCTCGTACTTTGGCCTGGTGCTCTTGTCGGCCGGCCTAGGGCTGCTAGGCCTCAGTGCGGTCTGCTGGAAGGTCCGGCTGGAGAGGAAGAAGGAGAGAAGAAGGGAGAGCCAGACAGCGCTGGTGGCCAACCACAGGAGCATCCTCGCCTGAATCAGACGTTCAGGGACTCTTCGGAAAGACCCTTTTCTTCTTCTGTCTCTCCCAGCGTATACATAAGTGAGCGCGGGAAACTTCAGCTGGGGAAGCGTGCCTTCTTAACCTCTGACCTACACTAGGAAAACCTTGCTGTTAGTCACTTCTATTTACATGCCAGTCCTTCAGCTTCATCACAATGATGGCAGCTGCACAATGTGTGGGAAAAAAGAAGTGCTTTTGCTCTCGCCAAACCTGGAGAACGGTTGATGAACAAGCTCAACCTTTGACCTACATTTGGAAAATAACATGCTGCATGGCAGAAAATGTCTTCAGCCACAGCTGTAGTTAGTGGGCAAGGAAATAAGCCAACCTGGAGACTAGCACTAGCAAGGGCACGGTGCATCCCAAAGCCTGTTAACTGATTTACAATAAGAACACTACACACTACACTACAGTTGTGTGCACAAGCTTGTGAACCCCTGGCCAAATGATGTTTTGTTGATTTTCTAAGTGAAAACAATTTAGCACATATTCTACAATAAGAATTTTGAGGTACATGATTGCAGAGTTTGACATGTACCAAAATCCACAGATGCTTTATATAATCCCTTCTATAAAATAGTATAGTATTGGCATATAACCTATACACATCCTTCCAATTTTAAATCATCTCTAGATAACTTACACTACACAGTACTGTATACAGGAGGTCCTCGGGTTACGTCAGTCCCGAGTTACGATGTTTCGTGGTTACGACATATCTCCCATTTACTGTATAAAGCCTTGTTTCGACTGAAGTGGTTTTGCGTCCTAAACGTCGTAACGTGAACTTCGTGTGTGGTGAGCGCGGCGCGGCGGAAGAATACACGGTTACGCGGCTCGGAACCGAGGAGGATAGGTGTTAGGATAGGATAAGTGCTTACAGTATGTTATTTACGTACAGTATGTACGTATGTTCCGACTTACACCGAAAATCGGTTTACGACGCAACGTAGGAACGGATCAACGTCGTAAGTCGAGGACCCCCTGTTTATGCTAATGTCAGTTCATTGTTTCTTTTAGAATTTCAGCAGTGGCAGTAGCATCTCCCCTTCCCTCAATTTTTTACAAACTGGCTATTCTGGAGCTAAAAGATACAAGTTGTACAGGGCCCTGAGAGTAAGGTTAGCATAACTTGGAACCGAACAGAGCTTGGCAGGCCCTATTGTGCGTTAAGGTGCGTTGCCAGTTTTGAATGTTTGGATGCACCCGGTGTGCAACAGGCTTTACGTTACTCCGC
The DNA here is from genome assembly GCF_029633855.1 of Hoplias malabaricus. Taxonomy (NCBI): domain Eukaryota; kingdom Metazoa; phylum Chordata; class Actinopteri; order Characiformes; family Erythrinidae; genus Hoplias; species Hoplias malabaricus. The sequence continues at coordinate 97,310 of NW_027101178.1, forward strand.
GATCGTTATTTTCACCTGTAAAACATATCAAACGTAAGGTTTAGCCATTTTAATTAACCCTTCTGTCCCTGTATCTGTCGTTATAGATTAGTCATGACACTTCATAAAATTCTGAAGCAGAGGCATCAGCAATTTGCAAAATGAATACAGCAGATACACTTCAATTTTAAGTCTGTGCATGTTCAGTACGCACAGAAGTAGCAACCAAACAAGACTTGAGGCAAAAGCACGTGCTGGAAGGAGAACTGGGAGGGTATATTAGAGTCTGCTACACATCACGTAATTTGCATAGATATAGTGTAGTGCTCAGCACACTGCAAATTAGCTCTGGATTTGCCTAATTTTTGATAAATTGTACTAATATTTCTAATCCACAGATACGGAGGGCAGACTGTAAATAAGTAGTTATTTTGCATTAAAACGTGCAGAAATGTGTCCCCTGCAAAATATAAAGATAAAAATATATTTTGTTATTATATTAACACCCTTTATAATTATTGATTTCAGCTAATTTTAGGTGACCTTGTCGCAAAAAAAAAAAAAAACAGATTCAGTCGTGCACATACAGTTTGTATAATCTCAGTGAAGTTAAATTAAATGCTCTGACACTGGCTGATGTAAAGCCTCACAGTTTGTGGCTGTTGAACAGAGGAATAGTGATGGAGCACCATAAACGTGAGGAGTTAGAGTGGGGTACTAACAATCTAGCATCAGTACCTGACCTTATTAACGTTTTATTTTGGATGCTGCAGATGTCACAGAAATGCTTCCCAGAAGATTAGAAACTATTATTTTAGCAAAAGGGGGACAAACGCTATAATAACACGCTTTGTTTTAGAATAAAAGCTGGATGAACGTGTAGAAAATCAACAAAACGTAGATTGACCAAGGGCACCAAACTTTTGCAAACATCTGTGTACCTAAATACATGCCTGAAGCTGTACGCAGTGGGGGAAAACAAGACAGATGGCCTGTTTCTTTGGACACAAGCAAGACTGAGGGTCCTACAGCTTGTGCTCTGAGACGGAAACAGTAGTAGGACAGAAAACTGATCAATCTATGCTCCACCCGCAATTGTGTTTGTTTGTAGCTAGTTTTAAGAGGTCGGACGAGCTTTAGACAAGACGTAGCAGCTTGTTTTTTTTGAGTACGACAGATTTTCTGCAGTCTGACCGACAGAAAGCCACATGAAATCGGACATTCTGATAAAACAGTAATGATGTGTGAATCACTAAGATATGGTCCATTTATGGTGTAAAAGACATTTAAATTTGAATTTTACCAACTACTACTTGTCCAACTCCCAACACTTGCTACAGAAGAATGCATTTGTGGGTGGAGCATGGTCAGTTTAACAGTTTTTTTTGCCCTCAATCCCCTGACAGCAACATTATTTGGAGGAAAGGCCAGTGGGTGGACACACTGGCCGAGGCGCTGACGGATGCTAGAGCGTTTAGGGACTAGTTGAAGGGGGTGTGAGGGGTTAAGGAGGTGAGGAGGGTGTTTACTGGGGCTTTTGGAAATGCATGCAGTGGTTTCCAGATGTTCTGGAGAAGCCTGAATAAATGGCGGCGTCGCATGACGCTGACCTTAACATCCTCCACTGCAACGAAAAAAAAAACCTCTCTTAACTGACCAGCACGGCCTGGGCTTTGAAGAGAAGCAGTGGGATTTTTATTCCTTCCTTCCCTCCCTCCCTCTTTCTCTCTCTTGCTCTCTCCTGTCAAGCAGATTGCTTGCATCTGGCCAGCCGGGAAGAGAGCCAAAGAGAAAGTATCAGAATTAAGACGAATAACCGCTGTACAAACCCAGAGAGAGGAAGGGCCCCATTAATCCACTGCTGCTTCCTATTCTCTCTCTCTCCGTCAAATTAATGGAAAGAGATTTGGGCTGGATGCTGAAAGGAAATGGAAAAGGAGGGGAGAGAATAAAAGACAAAACAAAGAACAATGATTTAGGCGTCATTGTCCCAGCATCGTTCACGCAACCCTCCTTTGAAGTGGACGTCTCGCTTACGTCGGAAACTTCCGCCTCACGTGGAGACATGGTACTTGGATCGTATGAACGTATGATCATGTGTGGGCTTCGCTCTGGACAACCGAAGGACTTTGGACAGGTGTATTTATGTTTTTTGCTGCATTAACCACCACACTGACTTTCTACAATTCGGAGGGATAACCAAGTGACGCATGGCACAACTGCAGTGCCTTCTAGAGCAGTATTGTCTGGTAGGAGATGGAAGATTTGGCGATTTCTACTGCGTGGTACTATGCTTGACTCTACTTGGCTCTGCTCACTTTTTGGTGTCTGGTACCTGGTTCATTCCTACTAGAAAACTCCCCTTTGATGGTGATGTTGCAAAGCACAACAGTCTCTAATGGGAACCACATGCTCTGGAAACCACAACAATGGCAGCGTAACATTAATCGTTGTTTGCTCATCATAGGTTTTTTGTTTTTTGGGACTGAACACACCAATGCAGACAGATCAGTGTGGTTTTTAAAATTCCTTGTTGCACCGTCTTTCGTCAGAGACTGCTCCAAGGAATGTTTGGACCTCTTCAAAAGACCATTAACAGCTGCAGTTGTGAGTCGGATACAAACAAAATTAATTCAGCAGCAATGTGGAGACTGCAAACGCCTATTATGTACTGGATGTCTGCATTTCATAGAAATTGAATAGTCTTTCTGGCCAGTCAGCCCTCTACCAAGTTTGCATGTCACATTTAGTCCCTACTATGCTCATTTGGACACAGAAGGTACTAAAAAAGTACCCAGCTCCAGGTACCAACTTCGCCTAATGGACGAGTAGAGCCAAGCCGAGTAGAGCAGGTACCATGCAGTGGAAAAGCACAGTTATTAGTTATGGAAAGTGACTCTTTAAGAAGTAGTTTAAGAAATCAGATTTGCACCATTTTTCCATAACTTTCCCCAAATATGGTTGATCAGACAAACAGTGTTTGGTGCCCGAATTTTGCTTCGATACTTTTGAATTGGAGCTCTAAAGCTAACAAATAATGGAAGCCATTACCCCGCCATTCAGCACTGCAACCAACTCTGTTGCCCCATATATAGCCCAACTGCAAAGAGTAAAACACTGTTAGTGTGTCACTATGTTTTCTATCACTGTGTAAAATAGGCATGAGGCTTCCTTTATTGTTGGTGGCACTATTCTATATTTTATTCTTCATTTTGTTGTTCAAAAATGTAGTTGGTGACACACAACCTAAATAAACACAAGCTTCCAATACAAAATTAAAGAAGCAAACAGGCACCGAATATGACAAAGTTGACTGGCTACATCTGGGGTCAGGAGGAACTGTGCAAAAAGTTATTTTCATATTTTTAACTATTCCTTCAAATATAAAACAGTAAATAGTGAACTAATGGTATTATAATGCAATATTTGTTTTCGTTGCACTTCGCTGTATGATACAAACCTCGTCTGACTCAACAACGACAATACTTCTTAATCTTAAAAACGTTCCAGGACTTGATTATTTTCTGAGTAGCTGAACCTTATTTCATTTCAATATTGTCTCATATTTATCATGTGTATCCTGTGCTGTGTATCTGTGAAATGTGATGAGCTGTTGATAGACTTTTAATAAACCTTTATTAGTATTTTTGAGTACTAGATTGGGTGAACATTCTCACATGGTTTTAATCACCACAAAATAAAAATGTTAAGCAAGTCGAAGTAAACAAGCAGAGAGCACTTGCTACAAGATGTGCAAGAGGTAGTGTGGCTGTCGCACAGCTCCAGGGTCCTGGGGTTATATCTTCGAGCTGTACTCACTGTCTGCGAAGAGTTTGGTGTGTTTTCCCTTTGTCTGCGTGGGTTTCCTCCGGATGCTCCAGATTCCTCCCACAGAGGAGAACACACCACACTCCTCACAGACAGTCACCCGGAGGAAACCCACGCAGACACAGGGAGAACACACCACACTCCTCACAGACAGTCACCCGGAGGAAACCCACGCAGACACAGGGAGAACACACCACACTCCTCACAGACAGTCACCCGGAGGAAACCCACACGGACACAGGGAGAACACACCGCACTTCTCACAGACAGTCACCCGGAGGAAACCCACGCAGACACAGGGAGAACACACCACACTCCTCACAGACAGTCACCCGGAGGAAACCCTCGCAGACACAGGGAGAACACACCACACTCCTCACAGACAGTCACCCGGAGGAAACCCACGCAGACACAGGGAGAACACACCACACTCCTCACAGACAGTCACCCGGAGGAAACCCACACAGACACAGGGAGAACATGGTGTCTATTATGGCTAGGTCTTCAGTTCAAACCATAAATGTCAAAAACCAACACATATATGAAAGTAAAACAATGGAAAGTCATTATATGTCATATAACCAGTATACTACAGAGTTAAGATTCCTGGTCAAAAGCTTCATCTGCTTTCCATTTCTAACATCCGACTGAAATCTGACTCATATTTACAGAAAGTGATGTATCTAGAACTTCCAGAAAACCTAGACTGAGGTTTTTCCACGGTTCCACCCTTTATAAATAAAAACATGACTGCTTGACTCTACTGTCACTTCCCAATTATGTTAGTGGTTAATGTGACAAATTAGGCCTTTATTTCAACTTCCAGAGTCCTGGTACATGGCAGAGCTTTGCTGTATCTACCAAGATACCACATAGAAACCACTTTTGAAAGTCACAATGAATGAGAACTCAGAACAAATTTTAGTTTCTTAACGTGACTAATCTCCAAGTGAATTGTGCCGTTTGCGTGGGAAGACATATGGGTGGAACTGATGTGATTTGATTGTAAAAGGCAGCTGTTTCAAAATAGTGCTATTATTGGGTAATGTAAGTTTTTCACATATCTGAAGTTTGATTAAAATGCGTTATAAATAATAATACTAGAAATTAACCCAGAGTATAACATTTAAAAGGAAATTTTCCATTTCAGCTGGACATTGCAGAGTTTAAATATAGATTCCACAATTAAATAACAGTGAAAAAGCTGCAAGAATGTCCATTAAAGTTTATTCAGTCATGTGAACATGAAAATAATAATAATAAAATAAATTAAACTAAATTTGCTATAGGGCGGCACGGTGGTGCAGCAGGTGGTGTCGCAGTCACACAGCTCCAGGGACCTGGAGATAGTGGGTTTGATTCCCGCTCCGGGTGACTGTCTGTGAGGAGTGTGGTGTGTTCTCCCTGTGTCTGCGTGGGTTTCCTCCGGGTGACTGTCTGTGAGGAGTGTGGTGTGTTCTCCCTGTGTCTGCGTGGGTTTCCTCCGGGTGACAGTCTGTGAGGAGTGTGGTGTGTTCTCCCTGTGTCTGCGTGGGTTTCCTCCGGGTGACTGTCTGTGAGGAGTGTGGTGTGTTCTCCCTGTGTCTGCGTGGGTTTCCTCCGGGTGACTGTCTGTGAGGAGTGTGGTGTGTTCTCCCTGTGTCTGCGTGGGTTTCCTCCGGGTGACTGTCTGTGAGGAGTGTGGTGTGTTCTCCCTGTGTCTGCGTGGGTTTCCTCCGGGTGACTGTCTGTGAGGAGTGTGGTGTGTTCTCCCTGTGTCTGTGTGGGTTTCCTCCGGGTGCTCCGGTTTCCTCCCACAGTCCAAAAACGCACGTTGGTAGGTGGATTGGTGACTCCAAAGTGTCCGTAGGTGTGAGTGTGTGTTGCCCTGTGAAGGACTGGTGCCCCCTCCAGGGTGTATTCCCTCCTTGCGCCCAATGATTCCATTTTTATTATTAAGTGTGATTTAAATTTTTATATATCACTGTGTAAAATATGCATGATGCTTATTATATATTTGGATACACTACATTTTTCTGTTTACGTTTATAAATTTTGTTAATAAACAGAAACATTCAACAAGTTCTACTTTTCCTTCTGCTTCTACTAATAAGCTTTTAGTTAACAGATGATGAATGGTGTTGAGGAGACAGGCCTGTGAATGGGGTGTTGCTGTTTTCTTCCTGTACTCAAGAAGCACATCCTAAATGACTGACCTGTTTATGTGTGTGTGTGTGTGTGTGGATAATGAACTGTTGTTCACACACACTCGTGCGATGACACCATGAAGGCAGGTTTATATGAGTCTGTGATTGTGTTGTATTGTGTTTTGGGGACGAACCGGCCGTGCTCTTGGGTGAAGCATGATTTTAACTTTCAGTGATGAATTGAAGGAAGTGTTCCTTTCTTTTTGACGTAGCAAAGTGTTTCCCAGTCTGAGCCCATTGTGTGGCTTGGTGCTGGAGGCAGTTGGCTCTGGCGCTGAGACTGATTGTTTTACTAGCAGTGGATTTGAAATGCAGCTTGCTTTTCTTTATTGTTGTTGAAAGAAATTCTGCCCTACATAAGTGAAACTCTGACCACGGTGACCAGGGCAACGGATTACAAAGAGTTCATGTTGTTGTTTCATGTTTGGGATACTCGAGAATCACTGGGGGCAAAGCAGAAACACCCTGGACTGGGGACCTCTCCATCTCAGGGCACAGTCCTTTTAAATCATAACAAAAGAGTGTATATATATAAGAGGCAACATCTACAGTTGTGGGCAATCACAGTTCTTTCTGATTGTTTACATTCGGAAGCAAAGTGGAAAAGTAAAAATTCAGGATTTTATTCCAAATTCCTGGTCCTCTAATCATCTCAAACCAGCCTCGGAGCTGCCAGGGCTGTTGAAATAAATTCAGGGAATTATTTATTTATTTTTTGGAAACCAATTTGTCACCTCTGTTCATATCATCACAATATTTTATTAAATATATGCATATAATTGAATAATTAAATATTTAATTAAAACCAGACGCATGGTCCTTAAAGTGACTTAAATGTAATTTACATTTTTTTTGTAGCTGTTAATTTTAATGATAAAAAATAAAGCTAAATCCATTTTAAATACCATTTCTTAAGACTATCTCCTAAACATACTTGATCCAGACTGACCGTTAGTGATGGTCCAGTTTGCTCTGGAAAGCCCTTTGCAGAGCCCCCCTCTGCAAAGGGCTTTCCAGAGCAAACTGGACCATCACTAACGGTCAGTCTGGATCAAGTATGTTTAGGAGATAGGGGGGGGGGGGGGGGGTTTAAAATAACTTGGATGTGGAGGTGTATTTTTAGCTAGCATTTGCGTTGCTATGTGTCCTGCTGTCACCAGACACTACGACTAGCCGCTTCTCTGCGTCAGAGCACCACCTACGACACACTTTGCCACATTTGATGGCTGACCTTTACCCTCAGTGGTCCGCGGGGGAAGTTCTGAAGCGGCTTGTGTGGACAAGAGCGAGACTGCAGAGTCATGAAGACACCTGATGATAATCAAATTCATGACTAAGACAATTATCCTAGCACTGTATATGGATCCATCATCCTCATAACTGTGTCCACTTCACAGTATTTACTCTATACTTCAAAGACGTTATTAATTAATTTATAAACGTTACTGAATAATGTGCAGTAGTTACAGTACATTTTAGAGCATTTACTGAATATTTCGTAATTGTTACTAAATGTATGGCTTCCTTCATATGGAATAATACATAGCAGTTATTGCATGCTTTATATTAGTTATGGAATACTTCACAGTATATAAATAGTGCTTTATAGAAGTAATTATAAATAGTAACCCAGTAAACAAGGATCGTCCCTGGACGTTCAAAATAGGTCTAAAAGTAGTCTGTCCGTCAAGGACATATTTTAAACGTCAATGGACGTCCAAAATCCATCTTAATAAGTTAGTTAAGTGGTGACCAATCGATAACGTCAGTGGACGTCTAAAAAAGTGTTTTATACAAATAATTTATTTCGGAACCAATTATTAACGTCAATGGACGTCCAAAATACGTCTAATAGTCGTCTTTTCAATGTCTGTTTGGACGTCTTTTCAACTTTCATTTTTAACCTTAAGAGAACGTTGATTAGACGGCAGTCATTACGTTATTTTAACGTTGAATCAACGGCTAATTGTTTACTAGGTTATAAACATTTTATACAATAATATACATTGTAATTATATAAATATAAATTGGTCTAAAAAATCTAAAGGTTCAATACACATTTGTGTGTAAACAGAGGAGGAGATATTTTATTATAAAAAAAATGTGTGCATTCTTTTGCAGAAAATACAGATAATTGGTTTCAAGTGTGTGTTCAACATGACTCATGAGTCAATACAGAAGAGTCATTTAATTCACTAAACTCCTGACTGTGTAATGGTTTATATAATACATTTGTAAATGATAAAGCAATGTGAGTGGAATACCTCCAGTAAATCGCTTATGTCCAGGATGCCAGAGTCTAGATTCTGGATTAATGAGTGAGTGATAAGCCTGCAGGGGTTAAATCATGTTATAATGGGTGAAGACCCTCCCTGCCCCGTTCCTCTGCCCCTTTGCCTGGAGTGGACTAAAGGGAAGAAGTAGGAAAAAGCAAGCACCTGACTGGGAAATGAACAGGTGTGATGGGCCCACTTCTTCCACTACAGCTTCACTACAGCTTCTGTAACTAATGGCAGTGATGTATCTCCAGCCTGTTACAGTCTAGAACAGTCTAGTGATTATATTTCATTCTGGTTTATTAACCTCACACTTGTCTGCCAGGGTTTGGACATGAAAATACACATTTAACTTCAAAAAAGACATGCTAATGGCTTACTTCCCATGCTGTCTACTGATTTAGAGTGAGGAGGACATTTTAAACCTCGCCTTTGGCTTTTTGACCTTGCCCTTAAGGCAGGGAGGTGATTATTTGTGAGGTGTTTACACACTGCTGCTGTCAATGGCTTTAGCAGTAAATTGGTCATTGGTGGAAATGAAAACACTATTCTCAAACTCAGTAAACATGATGAACACTGAAGCCAAGAGTGAAAAAAAAGCCATCCAGCCAACGGTGTTATGAAATATCTGGCTTGTTAAACACTATTGAGAAAGATTAGATTCAAAAGTCAGATCAGCGTGAAGACACATTTATTACGATAAACAAAAGCAACTCAGAGTGTTGCACCATAGAGGAGCAGCAGGGGGTCGGTAAGCTCCAGCCAAGTTTCGTCCCTGTGTGCCTCTGTGTGATGGTTTACATCAGTATGCTTGTGTATATATAGTATTGTGCAAATGTCAAAGATCACGCTTCGTTTTCTCTCCAGGCCATTACTTATGTTTCAGAATCAGGAAACACACACAAAAGCCACACAAAATAAACGCAGTGCTCTTTCGTCAGAGTGTTTACTGTGATGTTTCTGTATGAGCAAGAACACTCTGAGATAGTTAGATGACCCTGAGTGAGTCGTTCTCAAAGGAACTGATCTAAATCCGGGAGAAAGTTCAGAGTCACTGAGACAGTTCAGAACACATGTGAAGTAATGAGGAAGAAAAGTTCTGAACCAGTGAGAGAGTTTTGAAACACTGCGACAGTCCAGAACATGCCTGAATCAGTGAGAGTTCTGAATCACTTAGTTCTGAATCAATGAGACTGTTCTGAATCACTTAGTTCTGAATCAGTGAGAGTTCTAAATCACTTAGAGAGTTCTGAAACAGTGAGAGCTCTAAATCACTTAGTTCTGAATCAGTGAGAGTTCTAAATCACTTAGAGAGTTCTGAAACAGTGAGAGCTCTAAATCACTTAGAGAGTTCTGAATCAGTGAGAGTTCTAAATCACTTAGTTCTGAATCAGTGAGAGTTCTAAATCACTTAGTTCTGAATCAGTGAGAGTTCTAAATCACTTAGAGAGTTCTGAATCAGTGAGAGTTCTAAATCACTTAGTTCTGAATCAGTGAGAGTTCTAAAACACTTAGACAGTTCTGAATCAGTGAGAGTTCTAAATCACTTAGTTCTGAATCAGTGAGTGTTCTAAATCACTTAGAGAGTTCTGAATCAGTGAGAGCTCTAAATCACTTAGTTCTGAATCAGTGAGAGCTCTAAATCACTTAGTTCTGAATCAGTGAGAGTTCTAAATCACTTAGTTCTGAATCAGTGAGTGTTCTAAATCACTTAGAGAGTTCTGAATCAGTGAGAGTTCTGAATCACTTAAACAGTTCTGAATCAGTGAGAGTTCTAAATCACTTAGTTCTGAATCAGTGAGAGTTCTAAATCACTTAGAGAGTTCTGAATCACTTAAACAGTTCTGAATCAGTGAGAAACACTGCGACAGTCCAGAACATGCCTGAATCAGTGAGAGTTCTAAATCACTGTATCAATGAGACCGTTCTGAATCTATGAAAGAGTTCAGAACAGTTCGGAATAACTGAGACTGTTCAAAAGAGATCTGAATCAGTAAGACAGCTTTGGATCCCTGAGAGAGTCCAGAACAGACCTCAATGAATCACTAAGGGAGTTCTGAATCACTGAGACAGGTCTGAGTCAATATGGCAGTTCAGAACAGAGCTGATTCATTTTGCACTAATGATGATATGTGTTAAGTATGTTGGAGGTTATATCATGATGTAGGAGTGAACAATGTGTTCAGAGAAACAGAACAAATCTGATTTGAGTGACAACACCTCAGCGGATGCAGTGGTCCTTGAAGGAAGAGCCCTGAGAATCAGTGAGAACAAGTGTAACAGTGAATGTGATACTGTTCTGATAGTAGATAATAGCTGATGGTGTGCGTCAGCTCCTTTTCCCCTGGAGGGGCTACCCATGTCATCATCACCCTCTCCTTACACACACACACACACACACACCCTGTACAAGGAGAATAGGGTCAGCCCAGCTACACCAGGAAACAATACACACACACACACAAACACAGAGCCAAATTATCAGCTCAAACCACCGCCTTCATGTCAGAGTGAGTTTAAACAGAGAAGAGAGAGAGAAAATGGGGACCAGAGTGAAGAAATGGTAAAACACATTATACAAGGCTCTTTTGTTTAAATTTAGAATTTATTATTCTTGATTGCACATAAGGAACTTGAAAATCCTTTAATCGGGGGGATGTTTGCACAATAAGTCCCACTCTGGTCATGGCTTAAATCCAAACGGCATTTTTAGAATTTATTTCATTCATTCATTATCTGTAACCCTTATCCAGTTCAGGGTCGCGGTGGGTCCAGAGCCTACCTGGAATCATTGGGCGCAAGGCAGGAATACACCCTGGAGGGGGCGCCAGTCCTTCACAGAGTAACACACACACACACTCACACCTACGGACACTTTTGAGTCGCCAATCCACCTACCAACGTGTGTTTTTGGACTGTGGGAGGAAACCGGGGCACCCGGAGGAAACCCACGCAGACACAGGGAGAACACACCACACTCCTCACAGACAGTCACCCGGAGGAAACCCACGCAGACACAGGGAGAACACACCTCACTCCTCACAGACAGTCACCCGGAGGAAACCCACGCAGACACAGGGAGAACACACCACACTCCTCACAGACAGTCACCCGGAGGAAACCCACGCAGACACAGGGAGAACACACCACACTCTTCACAGACAGTCACCCGGAGGAAACCCACGCAGACACAGGGAGAACACACCTCACTCCTCACAGACAGTCACCCGGAGGAAACCCACGCAGACACAGGGAGAACACACCACACTCCTCACAGACAGTCACCTGGAGGAAACCCACGCAGACACAGGGAGAACACACCACACTCTTCACAGACAGTCACCCGGAGGAAACCCACGCAGACACAGGGAGAACAGACCACACTCCTCCGGGTGACTGTCTGTGAGGAGTGTGGTGTGTTCTCCCTGTGTCTGCGTGGGTTTCCTCCGGGTGACTGTCTGTGAGGAGTGTGGTGTGTTCTCCCTGTGTCTGCGTGGGTTTCCTCCGGGTGCCCCGGTTTCCTCCCACAGTCCAAAAAACACATGTTGGTAGGTGGATTGGTGACTCCAAAGTGTCTGTAAGTGTGAGTGTGTGTCTGTTTGCCCTGTGAAGGACTGGCGCCCCCTCCAGGTTGTATTCCCGCCTTGCGCCCAATGATTCCAGGATTCTCTGGACCCACCGCGACCCTGAACTGGATAAGGGTTACAGATAATGAATGAATGTTGTATGGCTATTTTCTAGGAGTACAAGTCTGTATTGTTGTGCAGCGTAATGTAATGTAATGATAGACAATAAAATTTTGAATTTGAATCTAAATCTAAGTGTTTCCTGCTAAACAGCAAATCTCCCAGTATCCTTTTCTATTAATAATAAGTTACTGTAATCAGGAAATACTCACATGGGGGCGATTAAAATTACAGCAAAGATACCCATAATGCTTTATTTAGTAATGTTCTCTATTTGAATGAAACTGTCAAAATGTTTACAGTGTGTGCGAGGTTTAGAGCCAAGGTTAGACACAGTGAGGGTAAACAATACTTTGTGCACATTGTATTGCGTGTACAAATACGTTTTAAAGTGTTTTTACATACAGGAAATTCTACGCTCCTGTTGTTTGCGTCGTTTACAACCGCTCAAAATCATTTCCACTGATAAACCAAGAGTTTATATCAAGTACCAAACGTTTTTGTTCATGACGGAGAAAAGTGCATGAATTTGACTGAGAAATGGCAGCAAAAAAAAAAAAAAAGCTTGCGGGCTAAATGCAGGCTTCTATTCAGAAGGTTCTTGTAGACGTTGTTTTAAATACGGTGACCAGACGTCCTCTTTCACCCGGACATGTCCTCTTTTTTAGACTTTTAGGCGGAATTTCACAAACGTCTGGGATGTTGTTTTTCTAGAGCTTACATAGAACTTCGAGAAGTTTCGTTCACAAACTAGCCCCGCCCCCCTACTCTGATTGGTTCGCTTGAGTGAGAAGGGGGCGTGGTGAAGTAGCCTAAAATCTTCTGATTGGACGGTCTGACTGTAGAGCTACCGTTAATGGTCGATAACCTTCTCTGTAAACATTTAATTGGTCAGTCTGCACGTCAGTAGTCCTTGTTTACGTCAAGGACTTTACCGCGTTTGTGCAGTTTTGATATTTAATTATATTGTAGTAACTGAGACCAGTTGAGAACCCCTGATCTCGGTTCGGTTTACACGACTTTTAGCAGCATAAATGAACCTTGAGATCAGGCTGTTGTATTCTCTTAATGTGTTTCAATTGTGTATTAAAATGTGCAGGGGTTTGTTCTCTGTAGCATTCAGTTACAAAGCTAAGCAAAACATCCTGGGGGCGGGGGCGGGGTCTGCATTTACATTTGCACACTAACCCCACGGTACGGGATCAGGAGTTCAAAAGTAATTGGACGCAGAATGGACAGCGCAGAGGGAAACCTGATACTGGATCAGTGTTGGTGCTCTGGAGGCTTATTGAAGACAGGCTCAGTGCGGTATGTGCTCTGAGACATGATGGAGATGTTTACACAGAGAGAACAAACAAACGGACCATCGTCTATCTATAAGATCTCTTCTGAAATCTTTTGAAGGGTATAAATAGGGTATGAACAGCCGTTGTTGTGGGGATTTGATTGTATTTGGCCTCAGAAAAGGTTAGAGGGGTCAGGCGGTGATGTTGGATCATGGCTGGATTTCTCTGGGATTCACTGCGTGAGACCAAAGGCGAGGAAAGCTGTGATCACACAGCACCGGGGTCCAAAACACACAAAAGTCCACAAGACCTAGGATTCTCCTTACGTAAGTCCAGCTTTATTAAACTAGAGTGTTGCTGGCAAGGACAGTGGGGGCCAAGGGGGTAGCATTCAGCTTCAGCATTGCAACACTATCCCCCATGTCTCTGTGAGACAGGCTGAAAAGCTGGGCTTGAAGAACACAGCTTTTATGAGGCTGGATATTCACCCGTTTACTAAGAGCCCAAAGCCACAGCGGAGATGAATGGCTCTTTAACCTCCGCATTTGGAAGCTCTCTATCCCCCTGCTTTGATTAAATGAATCCCCGTCTTTCTCTCTTTTAATCGTTCTCTCTTTCTCTGCCTCTGTTTCTCATGTATTTTACTGTCGCTCTTTTGTTCTCTTCCCATCACTCTTTCTTCGTTTTGTCATGGTCTCATTCGTCTCTCTCACACTCTGTCTCTGTCTCACACACTCTTTCTGTTTTTCTTTCTTTCTCACTTTACCTCACCGTCTCAGTCTCTCTTTTTTCCTACTTGCTTTCTCTTTCTGTTATTATAATTCTCTCTCCTCTCTCTCCTCTCTCGTTCACTCTCTCTCCTCTTTCTCTCTCTCTCTCCTCTCTCGCTCCTCTCTCCTCTCTCTCTCCTCTCTTTCTCTGTCTCTTGCTGTCTTTCTCTCTCTCTCTCTCTCTCTCTCTTTCTCTCTCTCTCTCTTCTCTCGCTCCTCTCTCATCTCTCCTTTCTCTCTCTCTCTCTTTCTCTCTCTATCACTCTCTCTCCTCTCTTTCTCTCTGTCTTGCTGTCTTTCTCTCTCTCCTCTCTCTCTCTCCTCTCTCGCTCCTCTCTCATCTCTCCTCTCTCATCTCTCCTTTCTCTCTCTCTCTCTCTCTCTCTCTCTCTCTCTCTCTCTCTCTCTCTCGCTGTCTTTTTTCTCCTCTCTCTCTCTCTCTCCTCTCTCCTCTCTCTCTCTCTCCTCACCCCCTCTCTCTCTCTCTCTCTCTCTCTTTCTATCTATCTCTATCTGCCCCCTCTCTCACAAAAACACACATTCTCTTATCTCTGCTCTCTTTCTCTCTCCTCTCTCTCTTTCTCTCCTCTCTCCTCTCTCTCTCTCTCTCCTCACCCTCTCTCTCTCTCTCTCTCTCTCTTTCTATCTATCTCTATCTGCCCCCTCTCTCACAAAAACACACTTTCTCTCATCTCTCCTCTCTTTCTCTCTCTCTCTCTCTGTCTCTCTCTCTGTCTCTCCTCTCTCTCTCTCTCCTCACCCTCTCTCTCTCTCTCTCTCTTTCTATCTATCTCTATCTGCCCCCTCTCTCACAAAAACACTTTCTCTCATCTCTCCTCTCTTTCTCTCTCTCTCTCTCTCTCTCTCTCTCTGTCTCTCTCTCTCTCTCTGTCTGACTCTTGCTCTCTCTCTGTCTCTCTCTCTCTCGTCTGTCTATCTGCCCCCCCCCCCCCTCTCTCTCTCTCTCTCTCGTCTGTCTATCTGCCCCCCCCTCTCTCTCTCTCTCTCTCTCTCACAAAAACACACTTTCTCTCATATTGTGCCAGTGTGCAGTAAGTGCCACATGTGAATTGCTGCCCACTGCTGTGTCTTTTGGTTTTGCCTGGATTACCACAGACACTCTGAAGGCACATCCCTTCCTGAGCTTAAACACACACACACACACACACACACAGAAAGAAAGACACACACTGCATATTTCTAACAACACCCTCTCTCTAGACAGGTTTCACTTATTACTTTAAGAGTTATTTATTTGTTTAATGTTTAAATAATTCACACATTCTTTATTTTTATATCAGAACACATTAGGCACAGCTGCTTAAAATGATCCCTGACCTACATCTCCATCTGTGGCCTGGAGTCCACTCCCTCTGAGTGTTTAGGACGATGCCCCCAACCTCATTTACTCAACACGCTGCTCTCCAACACACCGCAGTTTGAAAGGACACAGTGACATTTCACTAAATGCATTTCCATTACCTTCCATCTGCTAATATGTGGAAGTCTGTATGTTGAATTATTCATGTATCATACAATAGTTGGAAAGGAAAGAAGGGATGAGCACAGTTCCAGTTCCAGTTGCCTGTAACATCACTAATCTACCCATGATTCATTAAACCTCTCAGAGATCTTGAAAGTGTTGCTCAACCCTGTTGTTTTCAGTTCAGTGCAGAGAGCATTGTTTGTGAGTCCATGTGGTTTCTGCTGTGTTCTGACTCCTTTGGAAACACACAAACACACTGCAGTCTGCCTAGACCTTTCATTTCCTGACTCAGATCTCACAAATAGTTTTGAGATGTGATTCATTCACCAGTGAAACACACAAACGACAAAACAAGTAAAAAGAAATGGGCATAACCAGTGGCGGATGCTGGTCTTTCAAGGAGGGGAAGCTCAATCTCGGCCTACATCATAAAATGTGTGGGTTTATTTATACGTAAATTCTACCCTCCGTTCCTTTTTAAGAAAATGATCTGTGACCCTGTCGTACCAACAAGGCGTCTTTTCCAGGGACTTGACTAGTGTCCTCTCAATGGCCAGCAGAGCTAGGCTTAAACGGCCTTGGCCCATGTGAAGTGTGTCCTCCTGTGAGTGCTTTGTGACGGTGGAGGGGCTCAGCAGCACCCGCTGGACAGAAACTGCGATAGAAGTCAGAAAGAGTGATAGAAGTCAGTCTCCAAACACAAGCAGCTACAAAAAACCCACCAGAAATAGAAGCTTGATTTGTCGCTAGTCGTTTTTAACAAAGAAAATGCCGCTAAGACGTTTAAGAAAGTCTCCGGTTCAACTCAGAACAGAATGAAAATGTAATGCTCCCACGGATCTTTACACCAAAGGATCGCTGATTCGCTCATTTCGCTGTCAATCAAAAGTGATAAGAAGCTGATTCTGAACAAAAGTTGAGCGCGTTGTAGTGCATATTTATTCAATGACATGTACACACAACAGTATATATTTGATCATCTATTTTTTGACATTTTAGGAGAAGCTGAGCTACCCTTGCAGCCTTAGAGCAATCGCCTCTGGGCATAACTTACCACATATATCTACACTCATTGTCCATTTTATCAGCTCCACTGAACATATACAGTTTGTAGTTCTGCAGTTACAGACTATAGCTCATCTGTTGCTTTGTGAGATGTGGTAGCCTCC
>NW_027101178.1:126475-136705 GCF_029633855.1 Hoplias malabaricus
ATTTTTGTATGACATAGAAGCAAGTGGAGATTTAAGCGCAGTTGATGAATCAGCTTCAGTGAAATCAAATTCCAGCCTTTCCCTAATTCATTCATTTTTATTGTTGGTAAGCAAATGAAACGTTTTTTAAAACAGAGGGCCAACCGTCAAAGTAGGTGGAGCTTGAAGTTCTCCCTGTGTCTGCATGGGTTTCCTCCGGGTGACTGTCAGTGAGGAGTTGATATGTTCTCTCTGTGTCTGCGTGGGTTTCCTCCGGGTGACTGTCTGTGAGGAGTGTGGTGTGTTCTCTCTGTGTCTGCGTGGGTTTCCTCCGGGTGACTGTCTGTGAGGAGTGTGGTGTGTTCTCCCTGTGTCTGCGCGGGTTTCCTCCGGGTGACTGTCTGTGAGAAGTGTGGTGTGTTCTCTCTGTGTCTGCGTGGGTTTCCTCCGGGTGACTGTCTGTGAGGAGTGTGGTGTGTTCTCCCTGTGTCTGCGTGGGTTTCCTCCGGGTGACTGTCTGTGAGGAGTGTGGTGTGTTCTCTCTGTGTCTGCCTGGGTTTCCTCTGGGTGCTCCGGTTTCCTCCCACAGTCCAAAAACACACGTTGGAAGGCGGATTGGTGACTCAAAAGTGTCCGTAGGTGTGAGTGTGTGTGTAGCTCTGTGAAGGACTGGCGCCCCCTCCAGGGTGTATTCCCGCCTTGCGCCCAATGATTCCAGGTAGGCTCTGGACCCACCGCGACCCTGAACTGGATAAGGGTTACAGATAATGAATGAATGAATGAATGATCAGTGCAAATCTTATGGACAATGTTAAGTTTTTATTTTACCAAGATGTAACTAAAATCAGCACAATATAACGTGACCAGGGATGTCTGGCATCATCTGGTAGATCTATTCAGTTCATATTGTCTTAACTTAGTTTGTTAAGGAAGCATTTGATATCGGGCCGTTTTAAATGTGGTCTGGCCGCGGTGGTGTGGCTCTGAAGGGTTTCCGAGGGTCACTGAGGAAAGGCGATCAAAATAATTGGAAAGGTGCTGGAGAGGAAACGGGAAGCCGTAGAGCTTACGGCGATGATGCCATGGGAAGTGACTCCTTCACAACCACTTTCCTTTCATCTCAGCTCTGCACTGCACTGTGAAGTAGACTCACGTGTGTCTCGGCTAAAGCACTGGAAATATAGCTACTCTGAGGAAATTCTGATACGAGGTTTGGTCACTTTGAGCACAGACATTGTATTGTGTATGAATAGGAGAAAAGGTGCAAACACTGACCCATATATAAGTGACTGTTGTTGTGTTTACAAAAAGAGTGTCTGCTGCTGTAAATGAATCACTGATACACAAAAATTAAGGGAGGAAAAGGCTGTCTACCACAGTCCAACCCAGTGGCAGTCATAGATGACATAGTGACAGCAGATGGAAGTCATAAATTGTGTTTAAAGAAAACACAAAACATTTTGTGATATTATGCAAATTGCTCCTGCAGTAGGTTTTTTATTAATACTTTTCCTTAATATTTTGAGGTACCACCTAAATTATTCATTCATTATCTGTAACCCTTATCCAGTTCAGGGTCCCGGTGGGTTCAGAGCCTACCTGGAATTATTGGGCGCAAGACAGGAATACAATCTGGAGGGGGCGCCAGTCCTTCACAGGGCAACACACACACACACACAATCACTCACACACTCACTTCTACGGACACTTTTGAGTCGCCAATCCACCTAACGACATGTGTTATTTGACTGTGGGAGGAAACCCACACAGAAACAGAGAGAACACACCACACTCCTCACAGACAGTCATCCGGAGGAAACCCACGCAGACACAGGGAGAACACACCACACTCCTCACAGACAGTCACCCGGAGGAAACCCACGCAGACACAGGAACAACACACCACACTCCTCACAGACAGTCACCCGGAGGAAACCCACGCAGACACAGGGACAACACACCACACTCCTCACAGACAGTCACCCGGAGGAAACCCACGCAGACACAGGGAGAACACACCACACTCCTCACAGAAAGTCACCCGGAGGAAACCCACGCAGACACAGGGAGAACACACCACACTCCCCACAGACAGTCACCCGGAGGAAACCCACGCAGACACAGGGAGAACACACCACACTCCTCACAGACAGTCACCCGGAGGAAACCCACGCAGACACAGGGAGAACACACCACACTCCTCACAGACAGTCACCCGGAGGAAACCCACGCAGACACAGGGACAACACACCACACTCCTCACAGACAGTCACCCGGAGGTAACCCACGCAGACACAGGGAGAACACACCACACTCCTCACAGACAGTCACCCGGAGGAAACCCACGCAGACACAGGGACAACACACCACACTCCTCACAGACAGTCACCCGGAGGAAACCCACGCAGACACAGGGACAACACACCACACTCCTCACAGACAGTCACCCGGAGGAAACCCACGCAGACACAGGGACAACACACCACACTCCTCACAGACAGTCATCCGGTGGAAACCCACGCAGACACAGGGACAACACACCACACTCCTCACAGACAGTCACCCGGAGGAAACCCACGCAGACACAGGGACAACACACCACACTCCTCACAGACAGTCACCCGGAGGAAACCCACGCAGACACAGGGACAACACACCACACTCCTCACAGACAGTCACCCGGAGGAAACCCACGCAGACACAGGGACAACACACCACACTCCTCACAGACAGTCACCCGGAGGAAACCCACGCAGACACAGGGACAACACACCACACTCCTCACAGACAGTCACCCGGAGGAAACCCACGCAGACACAGGGACAACACACCACACTCCTTACAGACAGTCACCCGGAGGAAACCCACGCAGACACAGGGAGAACACACCACACTCCTCACAGACAGTCACCCGGAGGAAACCCACGCAGACACAGGGACAACACACCACACTCCTCACAGACAGTCACCCGGAGGAAACCCACGCAGACACAGGGAGAACACACCACACTCCTCACAGACAGTCACCCGGAGGAAACCCACGCAGACACAGGGAGAACACACCACACTCCTCACAGACAGTGACCCGGAGGAAACCCACGCAGACACAGGGAGAACACACCACACTCCTCACAGACAGTCATCCGGTGGAAACCCACGCAGACACAGGGAGAACACACCACACTCCTCACAGACAGTCACCCGGAGGAAACCCACGCAGACACAGGAACAACACACCACACTCCTCACAGACAGTCACCCGGAGGAAACCCACGCAGACACAGGGACAACACACCACACTCCTCACAGACAGTCACCCGGAGGAAACCCACGCAGACACAGGGAGAACACACCACACTCCTCCCAGACAGTCACCCGGAGGAAACCCACGCAGACACAGGGAGAACACACCACACTCCCCACAGACAGTCACCCGGAGGAAACCCACGCAGACACAGGGACAACACACCACACTCCTCACAGACAGTCACGCGGAGGAAACCCACGCAGACACAGGGACAACACACCACACTCCTCACAGACAGTCACCCGGAGGAAACCCACGCAGACACAGCGACAACACACCACACTCCTCACAGACAGTCACCTGGAGGAAACCCACGCAGACACAGCGACAACACACCACACTCCTCACAGACAGTCACCCGGAGGAAACCCACGCAGACACAGGGAGAAAACACCACACTCCTCACAGACAGTCACCCGGAGGAAACCCACGCAGACACAGGGAGAACACACCACACTCCTCACAGACAGTCACCCGGAGGAAACCCACGCAGACACAGGGACAACACACACCACACTCCTCACAGACAGTCACCCGGAGGAAACCCACGCAGACACAGGGACAACACACCACACTCCTTACAGACAGTCACCCGGAGGAAACCCACGCAGACACAGGGACAACACACCACACTCCTCACAGACAGTCACCCGGAGGAAACCCACGCAGACACAGGGACAACACACCACACTCCTCACAGACAGTGACCCGGAGAAAACCCACGCAGACACAGGGAGAACACACCACACTCATCACAGACAGTCACCCGGAGGAAACCCACGCAGACACAGGGAGAACACACCACACTCCTCACAGACAGTCACCCGGAGGAAACCCACGCAGACACAGGAACAACACACCACACTCCTCACAGACAGTCACCCGGAGGAAACCCACGCAGACACAGGGACAACACACCACACTCCTCACAGACAGTCACCCGGAGGAAACCCACGCAGACACAGGGAGAACACACCACACTCCTCACAGACAGTCACCCGGAGGAAACCCACGCAGACACAGGGAGAACACACCACACTCCTTACAGACAGTCACCCGGAGGAAACCCACGCAGACACAGGGACAACACACCACACTCCTCACAGACAGTCACCCGGAGGAAACCCACGCAGACACAGGGAGAACACACCACACTCCTCACAGACAGTCACCCGGAGGAAACCCACGCAGACACAGGGACAACACACCACACTCCTCACAGACAGTCACCCGGAGGAAACCCACGCAGACACAGGGACAACACACCACACTCCTTACAGACAGTCACCCGGAGGAAACCCACGCAGACACAGGGAGAACACACCACACTCCTCACAGACAGTCACCCGGAGGAAAGCCACGCAGACACAGGGACAACACACCACACTCCTCACAGACAGTGACCCGGAGAAAACCCACGCAGACACAGGGAGAACACACCACACTCATCACAGACAGTCACCCGGAGGAAACCCACGCAGACACAGGGAGAACACACCACACTCCTCACAGACAGTCACCCGGAGGAAACCCACGCAGACACAGGAACAACACACCACACTCCTCACAGACAGTCACCCGGAGGAAACCCACGCAGACACAGGGACAACACACCACACTCCTCACAGACAGTCACCCGGAGGAAACCCACGCAGACACAGGGACAACACACCACACTCCTCACAGACAGTCACCCGGAGGTAACCCACGCAGACACAGGGAGAACACACCACACTCCTCACAGACAGTCACCCGGAGGAAACCCACGCAGACACAGGAACAACACACCACACTCCTCACAGACAGTCACCCGGAGGAAACCCACGCAGACACAGGGACAACACACCACACTCCTCACAGACAGTCACCCGGAGGAAACCCACGCAGACACAGGGAGAACACACCACACTCCTCACAGACAGTCACCCGGAGGTAACCCACGCAGACACAGGGAGAACACACCACACTCATCACAGACAGTCATCCGGAGGAAACCCACGCAGACACAGGGAGAACACACCACACTCCTCACAGACAGTCACCCGGAGGAAACCCACGCAGACACAGGGAGAACACACCACACTCCTCACAGACAGTCACCCGGAGGAAACCCACGCAGACACAGCGACAACACACCACACTCCTCACAGACAGTCACCCGGAAGAAACCCACGCAGACACAGGGAGAACACACCACACTCCTCACAGACAGTCACCCGGAGGAAACCCACGCAGACACAGGGACAACACACCACACTCCTTACAGACAGTCACCCGGAGGAAACCCACGCAGACACAGGGACAACACACCACACTCCTCACAGACAGTCACCCGGAGGAAACCCACGCAGACACAGGGAGAACACACCACACTCCTCACAGACAGTCACCCGGAGGAAACCCACGCAGACACAGGGAGAACACACCACACTCCTCACACACAGTCACCCGGAGGAAACCCACGCAGACACAGGGACAACACACCACACTCCTCACAGACAGTCACCCGGAGGTAACCCACGCAGACACAGGGAGAACACACCACACTCCTCACAGACAGTCACCCGGAGGAAACCCACGCAGACACAGGGACAACACACCACACTCCTCACAGACAGTCACCCGGAGGAAACCCACGCAGACACAGGGACAACACACCACACTCCTCACAGACAGTCACCCGGAGGAAACCCACGCAGACACAGGGACAACACACCACACTCCTCACAGACAGTCACCCGGAGGAAACCCACGCAGACACAGGGACAACACACCACACTCCTCACAGACAGTCACCCGGAGGAAACCCACGCAGACACAGGGACAACACACCACACTCCTCACAGACAGTCACCCGGAGGAAACCCACGCAGACACAGCGACAACACACCACACTCCTCACAGACAGTCACCCGGAGGAAACCCACGCAGACACAGGGAGAAAACACCACACTCCTCACAGACAGTCACCCGGAGGAAACCCACGCTGACACAGCGACAACACACCACACTCCTCACAGACAGTCACCCGGAGGAAACCCACGCAGACACAGGGAGAACACACCACACTCCTCACAGACAGTCACCCGGAGGAAACCCACGCAGACACAGGGACAACACACCACACTCCTTACAGACAGTCACCCGGAGGAAACCCACGCAGACACAGGGACAACACACCACACTCCTCACAGACAGTCACCCGGAGGAAACCCACGCAGACACAGGGACAACACACCACACTCCTCACAGACAGTCACCCGGAGGAAACCCACGCAGACACAGGGACAACACACCACACTCCTTACAGACAGTCACCCGGAGGAAACCCACGCAGACACAGGGAGAACACACCACACTCCTCACAGACAGTCACCCGGAGGAAACCCACGCAGACACAGGGACAACACACCACACTCCTCACAGACAGTCACCCGGAGGAAACCCACGCAGACACAGGGAGAACACACCACACTCCTCACAGACAGTCACCCGGAGGAAACCCACGCAGACACAGGGAGAACACACCACACTCCTCACAGACAGTGACCCGGAGGAAACCCACGCAGACACAGGGAGAACACACCACACTCCTCACAGACAGTCATCCGGTGGAAACCCACGCAGACACAGGGAGAACACACCACACTCCTCACAGACAGTCACCCGGAGGAAACCCACGCAGACACAGGAACAACACACCACACTCCTCACAGACAGTCACCCGGAGGAAACCCACGCAGACACAGGGACAACACACCACACTCCTCACAGACAGTCACCCGGAGGAAACCCACGCAGACACAGGGAGAACACACCACACTCCTCCCAGACAGTCACCCGGAGGAAACCCACGCAGACACAGGGAGAACACACCACACTCCCCACAGACAGTCACCCGGAGGAAACCCACGCAGACACAGGGACAACACACCACACTCCTCACAGACAGTCACGCGGAGGAAACCCACGCAGACACAGGGACAACACACCACACTCCTCACAGACAGTCACCCGGAGGAAACCCACGCAGACACAGCGACAACACACCACACTCCTCACAGACAGTCACCTGGAGGAAACCCACGCAGACACAGCGACAACACACCACACTCCTCACAGACAGTCACCCGGAGGAAACCCACGCAGACACAGGGAGAAAACACCACACTCCTCACAGACAGTCACCCGGAGGAAACCCACGCAGACACAGGGAGAACACACCACACTCCTCACAGACAGTCACCCGGAGGAAACCCACGCAGACACAGGGACAACACACACCACACTCCTCACAGACAGTCACCCGGAGGAAACCCACGCAGACACAGGGACAACACACCACACTCCTTACAGACAGTCACCCGGAGGAAACCCACGCAGACACAGGGACAACACACCACACTCCTCACAGACAGTCACCCGGAGGAAACCCACGCAGACACAGGGACAACACACCACACTCCTCACAGACAGTGACCCGGAGAAAACCCACGCAGACACAGGGAGAACACACCACACTCATCACAGACAGTCACCCGGAGGAAACCCACGCAGACACAGGGAGAACACACCACACTCCTCACAGACAGTCACCCGGAGGAAACCCACGCAGACACAGGAACAACACACCACACTCCTCACAGACAGTCACCCGGAGGAAACCCACGCAGACACAGGGACAACACACCACACTCCTCACAGACAGTCACCCGGAGGAAACCCACGCAGACACAGGGAGAACACACCACACTCCTCACAGACAGTCACCCGGAGGAAACCCACGCAGACACAGGGACAACACACCACACTCCTTACAGACAGTCACCCGGAGGAAACCCACGCAGACACAGGGACAACACACCACACTCCTCACAGACAGTCACCCGGAGGAAACCCACGCAGACACAGGGAGAACACACCACACTCCTCACAGACAGTCACCCGGAGGAAACCCACGCAGACACAGGGACAACACACCACACTCCTTACAGACAGTCACCCGGAGGAAACCCACGCAGACACAGGGAGAACACACCACACTCCTCACAGACAGTCACCCGGAGGAAAGCCACGCAGACACAGGGACAACACACCACACTCCTCACAGACAGTGACCCGGAGAAAACCCACGCAGACACAGGAGAACACACCACACTCATCACAGACAGTCACCCGGAGGAAACCCACGCAGACACAGGGAGAACACACCACACTCCTCACAGACAGTCACCCGGAGGAAACCCACGCAGACACAGGAACAACACACCACACTCCTCACAGACAGTCACCCGGAGGAAACCCACGCAGACACAGGGACAACACACCACACTCCTCACAGACAGTCACCCGGAGGAAACCCACGCAGACACAGGGAGAACACACCACACTCCTCACAGACAGTCACCCGGAGGTAACCCACGCAGACACAGGGAGAACACACCACACTCATCACAGACAGTCATCCGGAGGAAACCCACGCAGACACAGGGAGAACACACCACACTCCTCACAGACAGTCACCCGGAGGAAACCCACGCAGACACAGGGAGAACACACCACACTCCTCACAGACAGTCACCCGGAGGAAACCCACGCAGACACAGCGACAACACACCACACTCCTCACAGACAGTCACCCGGAAGAAACCCACGCAGACACAGGGAGAACACACCACACTCCTCACAGACAGTCACCCGGAGGAAACCCACGCAGACACAGGGACAACACACCACACTCCTTACAGACAGTCACCCGGAGGAAACCACGCAGACACAGGGACAACACACCACACTCCTCACAGACAGTCACCCGGAGGAAACCCACGCAGACACAGGGAGAACACACCACACTCCTCACAGACAGTCACCCGGAGGAAACCCACGCAGACACAGGGAGAACACACCACACTCCTCACAGACAGTCACCCGGAGGAAACCCACGCAGACACAGGGACAACACACCACACTCCTCACAGACAGTCACCCGGAGGTAACCCACGCAGACACAGGGAGAACACACCACACTCCTCACAGACAGTCACCCGGAGGAAACCCACGCAGACACAGGGACAACACACCACACTCCTCACAGACAGTCACCCGGAGGAAACCCACGCAGACACAGGGACAACACACCACACTCCTCACAGACAGTCACCCGGAGGAAACCCACGCAGACACAGGGACAACACACCACACTCCTCACAGACAGTCACCCGGAGGAAACCCACGCAGACACAGGGACAACACACCACACTCCTCACAGACAGTCACCCGGAGGAAACCCACGCAGACACAGGGACAACACACCACACTCCTCACAGACAGTCACCCGGAGGAAACCCACGCAGACACAGGGAGAAAACACCACACTCCTCACAGACAGTCACCCGGAGGAAACCCACGCTGACACAGCGACAACACACCACACTCCTCACAGACAGTCACCCGGAGGAAACCCACGCAGACACAGGGAGAACACACCACACTCCTCACAGACAGTCACCCGGAGGAAACCCACGCAGACACAGGGACAACACACCACACTCCTTACAGACAGTCACCCGGAGGAAACCCACGCAGACACAGGGACAACACACCACACTCCTCACAGACAGTCACCCGGAGGAAACCCACGCAGACACAGGGACAACACACCACACTCCTCACAGACAGTCACCCGGAGGAAACCCACGCAGACACAGGGACAACACACCACACTCCTTACAGACAGTCACCGGAGGAAACCCACGCAGACACAGGGAGAACACACCACACTCCTCACAGACAGTCACCCGGAGAAAACCACGCAGACACAGGGACAACACACCACACTCCTCACAGACAGTCACCCGGAGGAAACCCACGCAGACACAGGGAGAACACACCACACTCCTCACAGACAGTCACCCGGAGGAAACCACGCAGAAATCTGATAGAGT
>NW_027101179.1:0-11670 GCF_029633855.1 Hoplias malabaricus
TGACAGCAGAAACACTGTCTGTTATATTAAAAGGACAGGTGCTCTTCTAAAAGAGGTCTAATGATGCCGCTGGGCTAGAGGAGTATAAAACCCCCTAGCACTGGACTGGACTGAAAACTAGCGTGTATGTGGCTCCCATCATGTCTTCACGGCAATGTTCCAACATCTGTATTAAGCTTTCCCAGAAGAGCAGTAACTGATACTGCAGCAGAAGTGTAATTTTGGAGGGAACGGGGTTTCTAATAATACCTTTCATGATCAGACTGTACTATGAGCAATGCACAGAGCCTGGACTACACTGGGAAATGGGGAAAACAAACAAGGTTTTATGAGTTACTTATGGCCTTTGTTACTACATGTATATTTTTATGTTTAAATACAGCCTGGACCCATATCCTCAAAGGAGTCCTAAACAAATTCAAGGATGGTTTTAAACACAGAGACAACCTTCTGTGGCCTCCTCAGTCAGCAGATCCATTCATCATTTGTTAATGGAAATGTTGAAGCATATTACGTGCATTTCCTCCTGCTTTATCCTCTGAGCAATGGCCTTTTATTCTCACACAGTTCAAACACATGGAACTCGTTCTAAAGGTTAAAAACAGTGTTTCTTCAGAAATTAAAGTTCTAAATCAGGACTTTGTCAGTCTTACCTGGGAAAGCTTTAAAATAGATGTTGGAACATTTGCAGTGAGGATATGATGGCAGCCACTATCTGTGTATCTCTTAACATTTAAAACAGTTTGTAGGGTCACACTCCCTAACTAGACCTTATTTGATAAGCTCTGTCTGTTAGACAAGCACAGTCAGTTTTATGACAGTGACCTCACTTATTTATGGCTAGAATAGTCCTGTTTTACAACAGTGCTCCAGGATGTGTTATGACAGCTCAACCTGTTTCAGATCATGTTTCTGTTCTAGTAGAGTTTGATCAACCCGTATGTAAGGTTGTATAATGCGGTATATAGTTGTCTGCCTCTCAGTTCATAATTCAGACTTCATTCCAGAACTATTCAGATTTCATTTTTGAACATAAGACATAATAAACTATCTTTAAATCCTTACTGGTCTCCTCTCTTAATTTTGATGCCAGAAGAAGAAAGCCAGGAAGTAAGTAATACAAATACAGCAAGTTTTTCCCGCGTGGTATCGCTTCTCATTGAGTTGTTTTTTTCCCGGAGACCTCTGCATTTTCCCTTTCAAAATTTTCATTTGTCCCTGAAGTCCACATCATGTCTGCAGAAATATTTAGCTATGAATGTGCTGCTGTCTGCATCTCTGTGTGTTGAGGAGAGGTTCATGTTTCTGTACTTCTTCAGTTTGGCATAAACAATGTGGCACAGGCAACAGCGCAAAGTTTGTGTCGATGCGTAGCCTACAGCATAGGGTTGACGCAGAAGCATAAATTGGGCATTAGACACTAGGGAGGCCAGTTTGGACAGTTAAGGGAATGGCAAAGCTGTAAAGCTAGCTTGGAGAGGGGTGGGTCTGGGAAACCAGACTTCACCATTGAGCCTTCTGAAGGTGTCATGGGCTTAATTCAGCAAAACAAAGATGAGGGGAGCTGCCTACCAGATGACCAGTGTGGAGAGCTAGTGATGCCATGGGTAGTTATGGTACTCATGGGCTAGGCTCCATAAGTAACCTTAGTTGTTAAGGGCAGCTAGTTGCTGATCAGATCATTAATGTCCAAAGCAACCTTAGTGGGTAGGTTTAGGATATGATGTAAACGTTGCTAGATGTAGCTGGTTGCTAATCGGGTCATAAACCACCACAGCAACCTTAGTGGTTAAATGTAGGATCTATACAAATGTGACAAATGTGTAGGATCTATACAAATTTGTGGCTGTAGATCGGAAGAGAGTGGGTGCTATGTGAAGAGGGTGCTATGTGAAGCTCTAATTGATTGATATAGGACAGTGGTTCTCAAACTGTGGTACATGAACCACTGGTGGTACGTGAAGCAGCAATAGGTAATATGCCAGATGACCTCAAAAAAATTACTAATAAGTAATCTTTATTTGTATAGCACTTTTCTAAGACAAAGCTACAAAGTGCTTCATAATTAATAATGTAAGTCAGACACAAAATAATTTAAAAAATGTAGGTTTTGAAACTACTTGATTAAAAAATTAATAACTGAAAATTTGAAACAGAAATATGTTCACGTGTAAACTACATGATGTTTCACAGTTTTCATAATTAAGCATTGATAAAGTCTGTTTGCATTTAAAAAATACAACATGGGCTATAAATAAATGGTATGTCAGTCTGTGAGTGAAGGGCTGTGCAGTGTTCCCCCACCTCTTTTTTCCAGGGAGGGAATGCAGTCTCCCAGTATTTTGCAAAATCCATGTAAATAAAGCCCAGTTTCAGCTTCTTACTGAATTGCCAGGGGACACCTAGGACACGCTGGAGTAATCTTCCTGCTGGCCTGGGACTTCCTGGGGATCCCCCTGAAAGAGCTGGTGGAAGCAGTGGGCAATAGAGATCTCTGGGCATTTTTGCTCACCCTTATGTCATTGCTAAGCTGAAATGGATCAGGCAAAAATAAAACGATGATGATGTTTCCTGAATGACTTCACAGAATTCAGTCGTAACAGATACCCGAATAATGTATTTGAATACTGGCACCTTAACTGTTAACACATTTCTTCAGATGAGCCCAAATTTTATGAAAATCAGTCAAACAGTCTTTTGTATTCTTTTAGTTAGTAATTCAGCACCATTCAGCAGCACTGACAGTTTGTGCATCTGTAGTTCAGATTGCTTGCTGTTGAAATCACAAGATGCTTAGCAAAAGTTTTCTCTGAGGATGCTTGCAAGCATTTTTAAACTGTCTTTGTGCCCTCAATCACTTTTATGCTGTACATTTTCCCCCCCCCCCCCCCCCCCCCCCCCCCCCCCCCCCCCCCCTATGGAATATTCAAAAGAGAAGGCATTGTCAATACTAATAGATAAAATAAACTTTTTGAGAGCTGAACTTGGCAATGAATAATTAGCGCAGGATAAAGTCTCATTAAAATATTATTCTCTCAGGCATTCTTTTGAAGTCATCTGCAGAACACTAAAGAGAATCATGCAGATTTTTGTGGACAGTAATTGTGCAACGGTTGCATTTGGAGAGACTTTTATTAAATTCCAATTCTCAAGAAGTGCTTTTTAGGAAATGGCTCAGGTGATGTAAAAGCAGCGTGATGGGGGCTTTGCTTGTAATTTTGCTTGTAATGTCATGATTTTATTTTTTTCACTGGAGTAAATGAACGTCAGCTGTTATCTGGTTTGTTAATGTTCAGAAACGCTGCATCTTTTTAGGTGGAATTGTCTGAGGGGAAAAAACAACTTTTGTTTGTATGTGGCTGAAGTTGAACTTGTCTGTACGTTTTTATTCACTGAATTACCACAGAAACTCATTTGTTACTCAAACTGTTTAGACACTAGGACTTCATGGACACATTAGACCAGTTTCTAGCATGTAAACTGACTAGAGAACTGGCAAATGGTGAGGAAGCATCCATAATAAAAATCCAATATAAAAATTGTTTTCTGATTAGGGTGACATGGTGTTGCAGCAGGTAGTGTTGCAGTCACACAGCTGCAGGGACCTGGAGGTTGTGGGTTCGATTCCCACTCCGGGTGACTGTCTGTGAGGAATTGGTGTGTTCTCCCCATGTCTGCGTGGGTTTCCTCCGGGTGTTCCGGTTTCCTCCCACAGTCCAAAAACACACGTTGGTAGGTGGATTGGCGACTCAAAAGTGTCCGTAGGTGTGAGTGTGTGAGTGAATGTGTGTGTGTGTGTGTCTGTGTTGCCCTGTGAAGGACTGGCGCCCCCTCCAGGGTGTATTCCCGCCTGCCCCCAATGATTGCAGGTAGGCTCTGGACCCACCGCGACCCTGAACTGGATAAGCGGTTACAGATAATGAATGAATGAATGAATGAATGTTTTCTGATTAGGGTGACATGGTGTTGCAGTCACACAGCTGCAGGGACCTGGAGGTTGTGGGTTCAATTCCCACTCCGGGTGACTGTCTGTGAGGAGTTTGGTGTGTTTTCCCCGTGTCCGCGTGGGTTTCCTCCGAGTGCTCCAGTTTCTTCGCACGGTCTAAAAACACACGTTGGTAGGTGGATTTGCGACTCAAAAAAGTGTCCATAGGTGTGAGCGTGTGAGTGAATGTTTGAGTGTGTGTCACACTGTGAAGGACTGGCACCGGACCCACTGTGACTCTAAATTGGATAAGCGGTTGCAGACAATGAATGAATGAAAGTTTTTTGATATAAATTGTAAACGTCACCTTTACATGAGCCTGCAGCCATAACAGCCATTTTACTGACACCTAAAGGCCTGGATGTATCAGAGATTCCCCATTAAACCATAGCATGTGACCAGTACTTGGATGCAAGACCTCCAAAGAAAGCTTGCATGGCTCTGGGTGTTGGTGTGGCCAAAAATGGGGTGCTGTGTCTTTGGGATCCAATTACCAGAGTGCTGTACTGAACAATTGGTGCAGTCCATCAGTGCTCTAAAAATGTGCTACATCAAATCATTCATTTGTTTATTCATTTTATACGTGGATACACTTACACCCACTCCCTAAACTGGGGACGATCTATGGTTCATTCTGGGAAAACAAAGCAATTTAATTCTTCACATCAGATTTATCTGTCATTTATGTAAAATAATGCAAGAACAATACATACTTTAACCATATCTTGCTATAACTTATAGGTTTTCTGCTGTGATATATTTTTTGTTTTTGTTTACCATATAAGAGATACACTTCAGGCACGTTACTCAAATGTTTTCTGTGGTTTTCTTTGAGAACCAAATCAGAATATTGTGTGCCTAGTCAGAAATAACCTGCTGTGATTTGGACAGTGAACCTCTTGTATTTTGCGAATGTTGAAACACAAAGAGGTTTCCTTTTTCTGAATCAAGTTGCCACCAGCTGCTTTGGAAATAGGTGTAGAGTCTCATTGATGTTTATTCAGTAAACATACACCCGCGTGTCCTTTCTGAAAAGGAGAATAAATAAACCTCAGGCTGCTCGCTGTGCCCCCCACTGACAGAACACTCTCTTTGTGGCTCAGAGAAACCTCAAACAAGAGAGCTTTTAATACAGAAATTAACTCTGCACCACTCAGCACTGATTCAGATAAAGGACAGGCTGCTGGGCTGAGAGAGAGAGAGAGAGAGAGAGAGAGAGAGAGAGAGAGAGAGAGAGAGAGAGAGAGAGAGAGAGAGAGAGAGAGAGAGAGAGAGAGAGGAAGGAGAATGCGGAGAATAATGAATTTTATGTTTGGATGCTGGAAGGGTGGGGCATTCTCATCTTTTCTCTCTTATTTTCTTTTATTTTGCCCCTTGTTTGTAGTTCTGTAGTTCTGTTTGAATTGATGGTGCTTCTGCAGCATTGTGGAGGAACTGAGGGTCTCTAAACATCCCCCCTCCCCCCAAGGGCTTCTACCTCTTCGTCCTTTTAAGAGAGAGATAAAAAGAGGCTGTGGACAGTCTCCTAGCTGATAAACAGTGGGATGAAGTGAGGGATGGACACAGGGATGAAAGAATAACAAAACAGCAGTTAAGGGAACACTATGTAATATTTTTACCTTAAATTTCTCACAGCTCTTTCTCAGTATTCTCAGTTCTGAACTACAGAAACTGCACTATGTAACTTGTGGAGGGCCCCTGTTGAGAAACCACACCCCCTTCCTATTCTTTCCCTATAGATTTGAGTACAGTGCTGTAAAAATAAATTACACTAGGGGGAGCCCCAGGAGCAAAAAACCCAAATCATACATAGTGTTGCTTTAAAACTATAGCTGGGTTTATGTATTTAAGCAGCCAAAGCTAATTTCATTTATTAAGAATGAATGGAAGTCAATGCACTGAAAAAAGATGGAGTGAAGGAGAGTGGTGAGAATATTGAAATTCATGAAAAAAAATCTTATCAAGTGAAATCATCTAAAATCTTCTGACAACAATACTAGGGTGACCAGATTTGAGATTGTTAAAAAGAGGACACGTCTCCGGTGGGGGGGTGTACGACTACTGATGTGCAAACTGACCAATTGAATGTTTACAGAGAAGGTTATCGACCAATAACGGTAGCTCTACAGTCAGACCGTGCAATCCGAAGATTTTAGGCTACTTCACCACTCCCCCTTTTCTCTCAAGCGAACCGAACGGAGTAGGGGAGGGCGGGACTAGTTTGTGAACGAAACGCTTCTCGAAGTTCTATGTAAGCTCTAGAAAAACAAAATCCCGGACGTTTGTGAAATTCTGCCCGGACATTTGTTAAAGTCTAAACTTTAACAAGTCTAAACAAGAGGACATGTCTGGGTAAAAGAGGACGTCTGGTCACCCTAAACAATACTTAAAACTGAGTGAGAATGATCAGGCTGCTGT
Organism: Hoplias malabaricus; assembly: GCF_029633855.1. Classification (NCBI taxonomy): domain Eukaryota; kingdom Metazoa; phylum Chordata; class Actinopteri; order Characiformes; family Erythrinidae; genus Hoplias; species Hoplias malabaricus. Next base: position 6,404 of record NW_027101179.1, read on the forward strand.
GTGTGTGTGTGTGTGTATGTGTGTGTGTGTGTGTGTATTGTTTGGAGTCATGTGACTTGCTCTTCAGAGAACGGTAGTCTGTTAGAGAGATTAAAGACACAAAGGAAGAACACAGTGAGAACAAATCCCCCCCCCTCTCTCTCTCTCTCTCTTGCACACAATCAAACTAACATAACAATAAAATATTGTGTAGGTCCCATACACCAGTGGTTCATTGGCTTCCCATAAAATACAAGATTCAATTCAAAATACTTCTTCTCATTAACAAAGCTCTAAATAACATTGCTCCTTCATACCTGTCTGTTCTTCTCCATCATTACAAACACACTCGTACTCTTAGGTCTTCCTTAGCCTGGCAGCTTTCTGTCCCTCCCTCCAGCCTTCACCAAGATCTGCCCTATGGCTCTCCAACTCATTTTGTATTCAAATCAAACCTCAAAAAAAACACTTTCTCCATTGCTTATGATATATTCCTCAGACTCAGAATTATTCATGCTCATACGGTACTGTTTGTTAATGTTTTATATACTATATTCGCTCTGTTGTGTATGCCTATTGCTGTTTTCTATGTACTGACTATTGACTTTGAGCTTTATAAATATAATGTATTATCATCATTATTATTTTTATTATAATACACTGATTTCCCAATTCCTTGGGGGGAGAGCTATTTGGCAGAAAGCGAACAGTCTGTTCCTGAAGTTGTGTTGGAAGCAGGAAAAATGGGCGAATGCAGGGATCTGAGCAACTTAAACAAGAACCAAATTGTGATGACTAGACAAAAGAGTCAGCATCTTGAAAATGGCAGGTCCTGTGGAGTGTTGCTGGTGAGTATAACCTAACAAACATGGTCCAAGGAAGGACAACTGGTGAACCAGTTACAAGGACATGGGTGCCCAAAGCTCACTGGTGCACATGGAGACTGATAGCTACCCTGTCTGATCTGATCCTGGAGAAAAGCAACTGAAAAACATGCTGGCTTTTATAGAAAGGTGTCAGAACACAGTGCATTGCAGATTGCCCAGTCTCTATTTATCCCTCTCCCTTCCCTTTCCCTCCTCATTCTATCACTTTCCTTTGTTTCAGATTTTATTTCAGTCATTTTCTTTCCTCCTTTCTCTCTCTCCCTCCATCACTCCCAGTTTCTCTCTATCTCTATCTATTTTTTGTTTCACATCAGTGAGTCTCTTAGTCTCCATAGATTTAGTGACCCACTTTCTCTCTCTCTCTCTCTCTGATTTGTAGCACTAAATACACAGATAATTCGGCAGGAGTGTCTGCTGATGCCAGCTGCAGTGTCTAATCCAGCCCCATACAGCAGTGTTTTTTTGTTTGCAGATGCATCATGGGATATTTGTGTGTTTGGGATATATATATATATATATATATATATATATATATATATATATATATATATAGCCCCCTCTAGGGTGTATTCCGACTTGCACCCAATGATCCCAGGTAGGTTCTGGACATATATATATATATATATATATATATATATATATATATATATATATATATATATATATATATATGAAAAAAATCACTATTACAGTCCAGTTTTATATACTTTATACTCCTCTGAACGACTTTTTGCACTAGACAGCGTACACACTGAAAAAGCCAAATTACTAAATTAGAAGTTGTTGGATCTGTATGAAACTATATATATACATAATTCTAAATTACATTTTTATATAGGACATTCTGTATTGTTTTGTATGAAGCTTGTAAGGCTTGTATTATCTGAAAGATATGTTTTAAACATTTCAAGATCCCAGACAAGTCTAAACACAGAGATTAAACACAGTAAACCTGATGATTATATCACACAAATGTAAACCAATTATATTAAATCAATTATTTAGTTTTGCTATATGGGTATTTAGCACATGTAACTCTCTCGCTCTGTATGTGAGTGTGTGCGCCCATATGTGTGTATGCGAGTGCAGCCAGACTAATCTCTTTGATGTTCATGTCTATCGTGTGTATGCACTGTGTTTTATTCTCTTTGAGGTTTAGTGTTTGTTCTTGCAGCGCTGATTACATAATCAAATCCTCATGAAGGGGAAGCCTTGTGTTGACCCTGTGGTGACTATATTATTATTTGAGTATGTTCAAATAATGCATCATAATATGTAGAGAATGTTATGTGTTATTTAATCTTTTAATGGACCCATAATCTACATTTATCTAACTCAACCCCCCCAAAGTCTGGATTTCCAAAAAATGTGACGGGATTTATGTCCCCCAAAGCAGTGATCATTCATCACCACTTTAAAACCTTTATATATCCCTTTGTTTTTTGTTACTTTCCAACATAAGCACTTAACCTCGCTAATGCTCTCGGCAGTGTTCCAGCATCTCGTGTAAAAACCAGAGTAGAAGCTGTTATTACTGCTCCTGAATATTCTTTACATTTCAGAGGAAATTCTGGAAGAGCAGGTGTCCAAATGTCCATATAATGTATATTGCACAAAAAAGCCTGTTTAATTATTAATTAATAAAGAGAGACTGGACAATGGTAGTTTAAAACTGGACACCAAGGAAATAATACCAAAACACTGGGATATAGGCCCTTTAATCAAAGCCTATTCGAGAGGAAAAGCAAATGTCACATCTCCCTCTCCATCCTCTCTCTCTCTCTCTCATACACACAGCAGGTGGGTCTCCAGCTGTTTACTCTGTTGCTCTGAAAGAGGCCACTGACCTCAATCACTCGTTCCATCTTTGTGTTCAGCTCTCTCTCCCTTCATCTTGCTCTCCCTTCATCCCTCTTTCTGTCCTCTCATTCCTCTGCCAGTTCCAGTTCTGAAATGTCTGTCTGTGATAGGCACCCCACCCCTGCCTGTCTTTCTCTCTCTGCCCCACTTTCTATGAGTAAAAATGCAACTTTGCTTTTTTTGTGTGGCATTGAACAAAAGCAGAAAAAAGGCTTCTGACAATATTGGCCATAAACAGTGCTCTTTACCAGAAACACCCCCTCTTACTTCTACTCATTGGCCATTTATCAGAAACACCCCCTTCTACTTTCACTTTAACTGGCCACTTTATCAGAAACCCCCTCCTATGTCCAGTTGTATTGTCCAATTTATCAGAAACACCACCTTCTACATTCACTCACCGGCCACGTTATCAGAAACAACCCCTTCATCTTCCATTCACTGGCCACTTTATCAGAAACACCCCCTTCTACTTCCACTTCTAGTGTACCCTTTATCAGAAACACCACCCCCTTTTACTTCTACTAACTGACCACTTTATCAGAAACAACCCCTTCTACTTTCACTCGCTGGCCACTTTATCAGAAACACTAATCTTGTACTTAACCTCACACTGAACATTTTATTGGAAACATTTTTTTTCATTACTCTGGCCACTTGATTAGAAATACCACCCTTATAGGTATTGTAGGTACATAGGTAAATTATATTTGCAAGTTTTATTTTATTGTTTAATATGTTTAATTCTTTCTTTCTGCAGATGGAATTTATAGAAATGACAACTCAATGTCAAGATCATAATCAGATATTTTGACACTTCTGGTTTTGCATCCCAACATAGAGCTGCTAGACCAGTGCAGAACCAGCTTAATTTATGTAGGCTTATTAAAATCGATAGTTCTAGGCTCCTGAGTGGTGCAGTGGTCTATGAGTTTGCTCTATTATAAGTTTTTCAATGGTTAGATTCTCTGTGATGCCTTAGCTGTCTGAGGCCAGGAGTCCTAGAGAGCACAGAAGGTCTTGTCTGTCAGCTGATGTGACTGATCCGGTGCATTAAGCTGTTCAGTGGTATTGTGTCTGCGGCAATTTCAAATTAAGCTGTGGGCTGGGCTCACATCTCTGAGGAAGCACATGATCAACCATTCATTGAGTTTCCACCAACATAGATATATTCCTTAACTGGAAAAGTTTGTTCCCAGCTGGAACAAAACAATAGTAGTTTAAGCATGAACCGTGACATTATGTATGGGTGTGTTGAGCTAAAGAAGCTCCAGAAAGAGCACAGAGCCTCAAATAAATTGTCATCTTGCAGTGTACTGGATGCATAATTTGCGGCATGCAATATATAAAAAATGAGGAAATAATTGTGTGCATCCTAATATTGCATGACAAAAAACAAATGATTTTTTCAAAACATAGTCCTGTGATAGGACTATATTCTATAGGAAATAATTGACTGAACAAACCCTACTCAGGCTTTGCACTAACAATAAAGTTACCCCCCTAGCAAGTAGTGGTAACGGAACCGTATAGCAATGCCACCGGTTCACAGATTTGTGATTTGCTCTTGACATTGGTGTGGACCTATGAAACTAACTAATATTTACTTCTTTGGTTCAACATCCATCCAACTACAGACAAATCACAGTCAATAAGGTCTTTGGCGAAGCGAAGTGTTACACATCTGGAGAGGTGAGGGGTATGTTTAGGGCATGGCTACAGCCCTGGGTCTTTTGTAATAGCAAATTTACATTATGAAGCCCAAGTCACCCAGTTTCACGTACGAAATTCAATGCATTTCAATAAGAATTGCCCCTAACATCCAGGTTAATTTCACGTCTCCGCCCAATAGGGGTGCTGTTCTCTTCTCTGGCTTTATGGAAGCTATAACGCACTCTATCTGCTCTGTTTGAGCCAACATAAAGGAAGCGCTATCATTTAGGTTTCAAAACAGGAGATATTATACAGGTCTTTTTGTGTGGATTACCCTATACAACAACAGCGAGAGGCGGCATGGTACACAGTCAGGAGAAAGTGAGTTTATATGATAATTATTTTTTCGTCTGGGTATTTTTAGTACTTTTAATAGTGAGTTAGCTATCTCGTGTGTGAATTTGCTGAACCAAATTGGAAGACTGTTGCTCGCAGCCGCGATTTTTCTCAACTTGAAAGGGAACTTTGAGTAAAACCATTGCAATATAACTATGTATTTAACTCACTTTGTTTCAGAACGCTAAATGTAGTGTCAGCGTTCCCAACCAAACTTGCTTTGTGGGACATGATAGGAAATTTGGTCGTCTTGCATGTTAGTTTAAAGGCCTCTACACTAAAACGTCTTGAAATGTGCGATCATAAAGTGGGTATTATAAGTATCGCTAATGACAAAAAGTCGTGTCTTTTTGAGGGGAAACTTAAAACAGTGAAGATCCGTAGCTCTCTGGGAGGGGCTAATACTCCACAGCACGAGAGAACGCACTTCTCTTTGGTTGTCACTTATTTAGCCAATCAACATCCAGAGTTAGCTGTCCACCATTTAGTGCT
>NW_027101180.1:10000-53052 GCF_029633855.1 Hoplias malabaricus
CTTCCACTTAACCCTAACCCTAAGCCCCTGGGCTTCCACTTAACCCTAACCCTAAGCCCCTGGGCTTCCACTTAACCCTAACCCTAAGCCCCTGGGCTTCCACTTAACCCTAACCCTAAGCCCCTGGGCTTCCACTTAACCCTAACCCTAAGCCCCTGGGCTTCCACTTAACCCTAACCCTAAGCCCCTGGGCTTCCACTTAACCCTAACCCTAAGCCCCTGGGCTTCCACTTAACCCTAACCCTAAGCCCCTGGGCTTCCACTTAACCCTAACCCTAAGCCCCTGGGCTTCCACTTAACCCTAACCCTAAGCCCCTGGGCTTCCACTTAACCCTAACCCTAAGCCCCTGGGCTTCCACTTAACCCTAACCCTAAGCCCCTGGGCTTCCACTTAACCCTAACCCTAAGCCCCTGGGCTTCCACTTAACCCTAACCCTAAGCCCCTGGGCTTCCACTTAACCCTAACCCTAAGCCCCTGGGCTTCCACTTAACCCTAACCCTAAGCCCCTGGGCTTCCACTTAACCCTAACCCTAAGCCCCTGGGCTTCCACTTAACCCTAACCCTAAGCCCCTGGGCTTCCACTTAACCCTAACCCTAAGCCCCTGGGCTTCCACTTAACCCTAACCCTAAGCCCCTGGGCTTCCACTTAACCCTAACCCTAAGCCCCTGGGCTTCCACTTAACCCTAACCCTAAGCCCCTGGGCTTCCACTTAACCCTAACCCTAAGCCCCTGGGCTTCCACTTAACCCTAACCCTAAGCCCCTGGGCTTCCACTTAACCCTAACCCAGTGGGAGAGTGTAGACCTAAACGGAAGGGTGAAGCACTAGTGACCTGAAGGCCTAAGGGGAATGGTTAGCTGATGGGAGGGTGTAGGCCTAAAGGGAAGGTGAAGGGTTACTGAGCTGAAGGCCTAAGAAGAAGGTGTAGGTCTAAGGGGAAGGGTGAAGCGCTAGTGACCTGAACGCCTCAGAGCAATTGTTAGCCGAGGGGAGGGTGTAGGCCTAAGGGGAAGCATTAGCTGAGAGGAGGGTGTAGGCTTAAGGGAAATGTGAAGGGTTAGTTACCTGAAGGACTAGTGCACAGACAGCCTGAGGGCAAGGGCTTAGACCCAAGGGAACGTGGTTTAGCTGAGGGGAAAGGCGTAGGCCCAAAGGGAACGTGGTTTAGCTGTGGGGGGAAGGGCGTAGGCCAGAGGAAACCTGTTTTAAGGGCTGAGGGGAAGCATGTAGGCCTAGGAAGGAACAGCTATTGAGCTGAATGCCTAAGGGTTAATGCTTGGTTAGCTGATGGGAGGGTGTAGGCTTAAGGGGAAGGGTGAAGCGCTAGTGACCTGAATGCCTAAGGGCAATGGTTAGTTGATGGCTTAAGGGGAATGGTTAGCCGAGGGGAGGGTGTAGGCCTAAGGGGAAGCATTAGCTGAGAGGAGGGTGTAGGCTTAAGGGAAATGTGAAGGGTTAGTTACCTGAAGGACTAGTGCACAGACAGCCTGAGGGCAAGGGCTTAGACCCAAGGGAACGTGGTTTAGCTGAGGGGAAAGGCGTAGGCCCAAAGGGAACGTGGTTTAGCTGTGGGGGGAAGGGCGTAGGCCAGAGGAAACCTGTTTTAAGGGCTGAGGGGAAGCATGTAGGCCTAGGAAGGAACAGCTATTGAGCTGAATGCCTAAGGGTTAATGCTTGGTTAGCTGATGGGAGGGTGTAGGCTTAAGGGGAAGGGTGAAGCGCTAGTGACCTGAATGCCTAAGGGCAATGGTTAGTTGATGGCTTAAGGGGAATGGTTAGCCGAGGGGAGGGTGTAGGCCTAAGGGGAAGCATTAGCTGAGAGGAGGGTGTAGGCTTAAGGGAAATGTGAAGGGTTAGTTACCTGAAGGACTAGTGCACAGACAGCCTGAGGGCAAGGGCTTAGACCCAAGGGAACGTGGTTTAGCTGAGGGGAAAGGCGTAGGCCCAAAGGGAACGTGGTTTAGCTGTGGGGGGAAGGGCGTAGGCCAGAGGAAACCTGTTTTAAGGGCTGAGGGGAAGCATGTAGGCCTAGGAAGGAACAGCTATTGAGCTGAATGCCTAAGGGTTAATGCTTGGTTAGCTGAGAGGAGGGTATAGGCTTAAGGGAAATGTGAAGGGTTAGTTACCTGAAGGACTAGTGCACAGAAAGCCTGAGGGCAAGGGCTTAGACCCAAGGGAACGTGGTTTAGCTGAGGGGAAAGACGTAGGCCCAAAGGGAAAGTGGTTTAGCTGAGGGCAAGTACGTAGACCCAAGGGAAAGTGGTTTAGCTGAGGGCAAGGGCTTAGACCCAAGGGAAAGTGGTTTAGCTGAGGGGAAGGGCATAGGCCCAAGGGGAACGGCGTAGGCCCAAAGGGAACGTGGTTTAGCTGAGGGGAAGGGCGTAGGCCCAAGGAAGGAACAGCTATTGAGCTGAATGCCTAAGGGCAAAGGGCTAGTAAGGGGAAGGACATAGTCTCAAGGAAAAGTGCTTTATCTGAGGGGATAGTGTTTTAGCTGAGGGGAAAGGGCGTGGGCCCAAGGGATAGTGGTTTAGCTGAGGGGAAGCGTGTAGGACCAAGGAAGGAACGGCTATTGAGTTGAATGCCTAAGGACGAAGGGCTAGTAAGTGGAAGGGCGTAGGCCCAAAGGGAAAGTGGTTTAGCAGAGGGGAAGTGCATAGGCCCAAAGGGAAAGTGGTTTAACTGAGGGGAAGGGTGTAGGCCTAAGGAAGGAAAGGCTATTGAGCTGAATGCCTAAGGATGAAGGGCTAGTAAGTGGAAGGACATAGGCCCGAGGGAAAGGGGTTTAGCTGAGGGGAAGCTTGTAGGCCCAAGGAAGGAACGGCTATTGAGCTGAATGCCTAAGCGCAAAGGGCTAGTAAGGGGAAGGGCATAGTCTCAAGGAAAAGTGCTTTATCTGAGGGGAAAGGGTGTAGGCCAGAGGGAATGTGGTTTAGCTGAGGGAAAAGGGCGTAGGCCAGAGGGAATGTGGTTTAGCTGAGGGGAAAGCATGTAGGCCCAAGGAAGGAACGGCTATCGAGCTGAATGCCTAAGGGCGAAGGGCTAGTAAGGGGAAGGGCATAGTCTCAAGGAAAAGTGCTTTATCTGAGGGGAAAGGGCATAGGCCAGAGGGATAGCGGTTTAGCTGAGGGGAAGGGGCGTAGGCCCAAGGGATAGTGGTTTAGCTGAGGGGAAGGGCGTAGGACCGAGGGATAATGGTTTAGCTGAGGGGAAGGGCGTAGGCCCGAGGGATAATGGTTTAGCTGAGGGGAAGGGCGTAGGCCCGAGGGAAAGTGATTTAGATGAGGGGAAGGGCGTAGGCCCGAGGGATAATGGTTTAGCTGAGGGGAAGGGCGTAGGCCCAAGGGATAGTGATTTAGCTGAGGGGAAGGGCGTAGGCCCATGGGGAAAGTGGTTTAGCTGAGGGGAAGGGCGTAAGCCCAAGGAGAAAGTGGTTTAGCTGAGGGGAAGGGCGTAGGCCCAAGGGGAAAGTGGTTTAGCTGAGGGGAAGGGCGTAGGCCCAAGGGGAAAGTGGTTTAGCTGAGGGGAAGGGCGTAGGCCCAAGGGGAAAGTGGTTTAGCTGAGGGGAAGGGCGTAGGCCCAAGGGGAAAGTGGTTTAGCTGAGGGGAAAGGCGTAGGCCCAAGGGATAGTGATTTAGCTGAGGGGAAGGGCGTAGGTCCAAGGGGAAAGGCAAAGTGCTAATGAGCTGAAGTCTTGAGGGGAAAGTGGTTTAGCTGAGGGGAAGGGCGTAGGCCCAAGGGGAAAGTGGTTTAGCTGAGGGGAAGGGCGTAGGCCCAAGGGGAAAGTGGTTTAGCTGAGGGGAAGGGCGTAGGCCCAAGGGGAAAGTGGTTTAGCTGAGGGGAAGGGCGTAGGCCCAAGGGGAAAGTGGTTTAGCTGAGGGGAAGGGCGTAGGCCCAAGGGATAATGGTTTAGCTGAGGGGAAGGGCGTAGGCCCAAGGGGAAAGTGGTTTAGCTAAGGGGAAGGGCGTAGGCCCAAGGGAAATTTGTTTAGCTGAGGGGAAGGGCATAGGCCCGAGGGAAAGTGGTTTAGCTGAGGGGAAGGGCGTAGGCCCATGGGATAGTGGTTTAGCTGAGGGGAAGGGCGTAGGCCCAAGGGAAAGTGGTTTAGCTGAGGGGAAGGGCGTAGGCCCAAGGGAAAGTGGTTTAGCTGAGGGGAAGGGCATAGGCCCGAGGGAAAGTGGTTTAGCTGAGGGGAAGGGCGTAGGCCCATGGGATAGTGGTTTAGCTGAGGGGAAGGGCGTAGGCCCGAGGGATAGTGGTTTAGCTGAGGGGAAGGGCGTAGGCCCGAGGGATAATGGTTTAGCTGAGGGGAAGGGCGTAGGCCCGAGGGATAATGGTTTAGCTGAGGGGAAGGGCGTAGGCCCGAGGGAAAGTGGTTTAGCTGAGGGGAAGGGCGTAGGCCCGAGGGAAAGTGGTTTAGCTGAGGGGAAGGGCGTAGGACCAAGGGATAGTGGTTTAGCTGAGGGGAAGGGCGTAGGCCCGAGGGAAAGTGCTTTAGCTGAGGGGAAGGGCGTAGGCCCGAGGGAAAGTGGTTTAGCTGAGGGAAAGGGCTTAGGCCAGAGGGAAAGTGGTTTAGCTGAGGGGAAGGGCGTAGGCCCATGGGAAAGTGGTTTAGCTGAGGGGAAGGGCGTAGGCCCGAGGGATAATGGTTTAGCTGAGGGGAAGGGCGTAGGCCCGAGGGAAAGTGATTTAGATGAGGGGAAGGGCGTAGGCCCGAGGGATAATGGTTTAGCTGAGGGGAAGGGCGTAGGCCCAAGGGATAGTGATTTAGCTGAGGGGAAGGGCGTAGGCCCATGGGGAAAGTGGTTTAGCTGAGGGGAAGGGCGTAAGCCCAAGGAGAAAGTGGTTTAGCTGAGGGGAAGGGCGTAGGCCCAAGGGGAAAGTGGTTTAGCTGAGGGGAAGGGCGTAGGCCCAAGGGGAAAGTGGTTTAGCTGAGGGGAAGGGCGTAGGCCCAAGGGGAAAGTGGTTTAGCTGAGGGGAAGGGCGTAGGCCCAAGGGGAAAGTGGTTTAGCTGAGGGGAAAGGCGTAGGCCCAAGGGATAGTGATTTAGCTGAGGGGAAGGGCGTAGGTCCAAGGGGAAAGGCAAAGTGCTAATGAGCTGAAGTCTTGAGGGGAAAGTGGTTTAGCTGAGGGGAAGGGCGTAGGCCCAAGGGGAAAGTGGTTTAGCTGAGGGGAAGGGCGTAGGCCCAAGGGGAAAGTGGTTTAGCTGAGGGGAAGGGCGTAGGCCCAAGGGGAAAGTGGTTTAGCTGAGGGGAAGGGCGTAGGCCCAAGGGATAATGGTTTAGCTGAGGGGAAGGGCGTAGGCCCAAGGGATAATGGTTTAGCTGAGGGGAAGGGCGTAGGCCCAAGGGGAAAGTGGTTTAGCTAAGGGGAAGGGCGTAGGCCCAAGGGAAATTTGTTTAGCTGAGGGGAAGGGCATAGGCCCGAGGGAAAGTGGTTTAGCTGAGGGGAAGGGCGTAGGCCCATGGGATAGTGGTTTAGCTGAGGGGAAGGGCGTAGGCCCAAGGGAAAGTGGTTTAGCTGAGGGGAAGGGCGTAGGCCCAAGGGAAAGTGGTTTAGCTGAGGGGAAGGGCATAGGCCCGAGGGAAAGTGGTTTAGCTGAGGGGAAGGGCGTAGGCCCATGGGATAGTGGTTTAGCTGAGGGGAAGGGCGTAGGCCCGAGGGATAGTGGTTTAGCTGAGGGGAAGGGCGTAGGCCCGAGGGATAATGGTTTAGCTGAGGGGAAGGGCGTAGGCCCGAGGGATAATGGTTTAGCTGAGGGGAAGGGCGTAGGCCCGAGGGAAAGTGGTTTAGCTGAGGGGAAGGGCGTAGGCCCGAGGGAAAGTGGTTTAGCTGAGGGGAAGGGCGTAGGACCAAGGGATAGTGGTTTAGCTGAGGGGAAGGGCGTAGGCCCGAGGGAAAGTGCTTTAGCTGAGGGGAAGGGCGTAGGCCCGAGGGAAAGTGGTTTAGCTGAGGGAAAGGGCTTAGGCCAGAGGGAAAGTGGTTTAGCTGAGGGGAAGGGCGTAGGCCCATGGGAAAGTGGTTTAGCTGAGGGGAAGGGCGTAGGCCCATGGGAAAGTGGTTTAGCTGAGGGGAAGGGCGTAGGCCCGAGGGATAATGGTTTAGCTGAGGGGAAGGGCGTAGGCCCGAGGGATAATGGCTTAGCTGAGGGGAAGGGCGTAGGCCCGAGGGATAATGGTTTAGCTGAGAGGAAGGGCGTAGGCCCGAGGGATAATGGTTTAGCTGAGAGGAAGGGCGTAGGCCCGAGGGATAATGGTTTAGCTGAGAGGAAGGGCGTAGGCCCGAGGGATAATGGTTTAGCTGAGGGGAAGGGCGTAGGCCCGAGGGAAAGTGATTTAGCTGAGGGGAAGGGCGTAGGCCCGAGGGAAAGTGGTTTAGCTGAGGGGAAGGGCGTAGGCTCGAGGGAAAGTGGTTTAGCTGAGGGGAAGGGCATAGGCCCGAGGGAAAGTGGTTTAGCTGAGGGGAAGGGCGTAGGCCCGTGGGATAGTGGTTTAGCTGAGGGGAAGGTCGTAGGCCCGAGGGAAAGTGGTTTAGCTGAGGGGAAGGGCGTAGGCCCGAGGGAAAGTGGTTTAGCTGAGGGGAAGGGCGTAGGCCCGAGGGAAAGTGGTTTAGCTGAGGGGAAGGGCGTAGGCCCAAGGGATAGTGGTTTAGCTGAGGGGAAGGGCGTAGGCCCGAGGGAAAGTGGTTTAGCTGAGGGGAAGGGCGTAGGCCCGAGGGATAGTAGTTTAGCTGAGGGGAAGGGCGTAGGCCCGAGGGATAGTGGTTTAGCGGAGGGGAAGTGCGTAGGCCAGAGGGAAAGTGGTTTAGCTGAGGGGAAGGGCGTAGGCCCGAGGGAAAGTGGTTTAGCTGAGGGGAAGGGCGTAGGCCCGAGGGAAAGTGGTTTAGCTGAGGGGAAGGGCGTAGGCCCGAGGGATAGTGGTTTAGCTGAGGGGAAGGGCATAGGCCCGAGGGATAGTGGTTTAGCTGAGGGGAAGGGCATAGGCCCGAGGGATAGTGGTTTAGCTGAGGGGAAGGGCATGGGCCCAGGGGTGTAGGACCAAGGGAAAGTGGTTTAGCTGAGTTGAAGGGCGTAGGCCCGAGGGAAAGTAGTTTAGCTGAGGGGAAGGGCGTAGGCCCAAGGGATAGTGGTTTAGCTGAGGGGAAGGGCGTAGGCACAAGGGATAGTGGTTTAGCTGAGGGGAAGGGCGTAGGCTCAAGGGATAGTGGTTTAGCTGAGGGGAAGGGCGTAGGCTCAAGGGATAGTGGTTTAGCTGAGGGGAAGGGCGTAGGCTCAAGGGATAGTGGTTTAGCGGAGGGGAAGGGCATAGGCCCAAGGGAAAGTGGTTTAGCTGAGGTGAAGGGCGTAGGCCCAATGGAAAGTCGTTTAGCTGAGGGGAAGGGCGTAGGCCCGAGGGAAAGTGGTTTAGCTGAGGGGAAGGGCGTAGGCCCGAGGGAAAGTGGTTTAGCTGAGGGGAAGGGCGTAGGCCCGAGGGAAAGTGGTTTAGCTGAGGGGAAGGGCGTAGGCCCGAGGGATAGTGGTTTAGCTGAGGGGAAGGGCATAGGCCCGAGGGATAGTGGTTTAGCTGAGGGGAAGGGCATAGGCCCGAGGGATAGTGGTTTAGCTGAGGGGAAGGGCATAGGCCCGAGGGATAGTGGTTTAGCTGAGGGGAAGGGCTTAATCCAGAGGGAAAGTGGTTTAGCTGAGGGGAAGGGCGTAGGCCCGAGGGATAGTGGTTTAGCTGAGGGGAAGGGCATAGGCCCGAGGGATAGTGGTTTAGCTGAGGGGAAGGGCATAGGCCCGAGGGATAGTGGTTTAGCTGAGGGGAAGGGCATAGGCCCAGGGGTGTAGGACCAAGGGAAAGTGGTTTAGCTGAGTTGAAGGGCGTAGGCCCGAGGGAAAGTGGTTTAGCTGAGGGGAAGGGCGTAGGCCCAAGGGATAGTGGTTTAGCTGAGGGGAAGGGCGTAGGCCCGAGGGATAGTGGTTTAGCTGAGGGGAAGGGCATGGGCCCAGGGGTGTAGGACCAAGGGAAAGTGGTTTAGCTGAGTTGAAGGGCGTAGGCCCGAGGGAAAGTAGTTTAGCTGAGGGGAAGGGCGTAGGCCCAAGGGATAGTGGTTTAGCTGAGGGGAAGGGCGTAGGCACAAGGGATAGTGGTTTAGCTGAGGGGAAGGGCGTAGGCTCAAGGGATAGTGGTTTAGCTGAGGGGAAGGGCGTAGGCTCAAGGGATAGTGGTTTAGCTGAGGGGAAGGGCGTAGGCTCAAGGGATAGTGGTTTAGCGGAGGGGAAGGGCATAGGCCCAAGGGAAAGTGGTTTAGCTGAGGTGAAGGGCGTAGGCCCAATGGAAAGTGGTTTAGCTGAGGGGAAGGGCGTAGGCCCGAGGGAAAGTGGTTTAGCTGAGGGGAAGGGCGTAGGCCCGAGGGAAAGTGGTTTAGCTGAGGGGAAGGGCGTAGGCCCGAGGGAAAGTGGTTTAGCTGAGGGGAAGGGCGTAGGCCCGAGGGATAGTGGTTTAGCTGAGGGGAAGGGCATAGGCCCGAGGGATAGTGGTTTAGCTGAGGGGAAGGGCATAGGCCCGAGGGATAGTGGTTTAGCTGAGGGGAAGGGCATAGGCCCGAGGGATAGTGGTTTAGCTGAGGGGAAGGGCTTAATCCAGAGGGAAAGTGGTTTAGCTGAGGGGAAGGGCGTAGGCCCGAGGGATAGTGGTTTAGCTGAGGGGAAGGGCATAGGCCCGAGGGATAGTGGTTTAGCTGAGGGGAAGGGCATAGGCCCGAGGGATAGTGGTTTAGCTGAGGGGAAGGGCATAGGCCCAGGGGTGTAGGACCAAGGGAAAGTGGTTTAGCTGAGTTGAAGGGCGTAGGCCCGAGGGAAAGTGGTTTAGCTGAGGGGAAGGGCGTAGGCCCAAGGGATAGTGGTTTAGCTGAGGGGAAGGGCGTAGGCCCAAGGGATAGTGGTTTAGCTGAGGGGAAGGGCGTAGGCTCAAGGGATAGTGGTTTAGCTGAGGGGAAGGGCGTAGGCTCAAGGGATAGTGGTTTAGCGGAGGGGAAGGGCATAGGCCCAAGGGAAAGTGGTTTAGCTGAGGTGAAGGGCGTAGGCCCAATGGAAAGTGGATTAGCTGAGGGGAAGGGCGTAGGCCCGAGGGAAAGTTGTTTAGCTGAGGGGAAGGGCGTAGGCCCGAGGGAAAGTGGTTTAGCTGAGGGGAAGGGCGTAGGCCCGAGGGAAAGTGGTTTAGCTGAGGGGAAGGGCGTAGGCCCGAGGGATAGTGGTTTAGCTGAGGGGAAGGGCATAGGCCCGAGGGATAGTGGTTTAGCTGAGGGGAAGGGCATAGGCCCGAGGGATAGTGGTTTAGCTGAGGGGAAGGGCATAGGCCCGAGGGATAGTGTTTTAGCTGAGGGGAAGGGCTTAAGCCAGAGGGAAAGTGGTTTAGCTGAGGGGAAGGGCTTAAGCCAGAGGGATAGTGGTTTAGCTGAGGGGAAGGGCATGGGCCCAAGGGTGTAGGACCAAGGGAAAGTGGTTTAGCTGAGGGGAAGGGCGTAGGCCCGAGGGAAAGTGGTTTAGCTGAGGGGAAGGGCGTAGGCCCAAGGGATAGTGGTTTAGCTGAGGGGAAGGGCGTAGGCCCAAGGGATAGTGGTTTAGCTGAGGGGAAGGGCGTAGGCTCAAGGGATAGTGGTTTAGCGGAGGGGAAGGGCATAGGCCCAAGGGAAAGTGGTTTAGCTGAGGTGAAGGGCGTAGGCCCAATGGAAAGTGGTTTAGCTGAGGGGAAGGGCGTAGGCCCGAGGGAAAGTGGTTTAGCTGAGGGGAAGGGCGTAGGCCCGAGGGAAAGTGGTTTAGCTGAGGGGAAGGGCATAGGCCAGAGGGAAAGTGGTTTAGCTGAGGGAAAGGGCTTAGGCCCGAGGGAAAGTGGTTTAGCTGAGGGGAAGGGCGTAGGCCCGAGGGAAAGTGGTTTAGCTGAGGGGAAGGGCGTAGGCCCGAGGGAAAGTGGTTTAGCTGAGGGGAAGGGCGTAGGCCCGAGGGATAGTGGTTTAGCTGAGGGGAAGGGCGTAGGCCCGAGGGATAGTGGTTTAGCTGAGGGGAAGTGCGTAGGCCAGAGGGAAAGTGGTTTAGCTGAGGGGAAGGGCGTAGGCCCGAGGGAAAGTGGTTTAGCTGAGGGGAAGGGCGTAGGCCCGAGGGAAAGTGGTTTAGCTGAGGGGAAGGGCGTAGGCCCGAGGGATAGTGGTTTAGCTGAGGGGAAGGGCATAGGCCCGAGGGATAGTGGTTTAGCTGAGGGGAAGGGCATAGGCCCGAGGGATAGTGGTTTAGCTGAGGGGAAGGGCTTAAGCCAGAGGGAAAGTGGTTTAGCTGAGGGGAAGGGCGTAGGCTCAAGGGATAGTGGTTTAGCGGAGGGGAAGGGCGTAGGCCCGAGGGAAAGTGGTTTAGCTGAGGGAAAGGGCGTAGGCCCGAGGGAAAGTGGTTTAGCTGAGGGGAAGGGCGTAGGCCCGAGGGAAAGTGGTTTAGCTGAGGGGAAGGGCGTAGGCCCGAGGGAAAGTGGTTTAGCTGAGGGGAAGGGCGTAGGCCCGAGGGAAAGTGGTTTAGCTGAGGGGAAGGGCGTAGGCCCGAGGGAAAGTGGTTTAGCTGAGGGAAAGGGCGTAGGCCCGAGGGATAGTGGTTTAGCTGAGGGGAAGGGCTTAAGCCAGAGGGATAGTGGTTTAGCTGAGGGGAAGGGCATGGGCCCAAGGGTGTAGGACCAAGGGAAAGTGGTTTAGCTGAGGTGAAGGGCGTAGGCCCAATGGAAAGTGGTTTAGCTGAGGGGAAGGGCGTAGGCCCGAGGGAAAGTGGTTTAGCTGAGGGGAAGGGCATGGGCCCAGGGGTGTAGGACCAAGGGAAAGTGGTTTAGCTGAGTTGAAGGGCGTAGGCCCGAGGGAAAGTAGTTTAGCTGAGGGGAAGGGCGTAGGCCCAAGGGATAGTGGTTTAGCTGAGGGGAAGGGCGTAGGCACAAGGGATAGTGGTTTAGCTGAGGGGAAGGGCGTAGGCTCAAGGGATAGTGGTTTAGCTGAGGGGAAGGGCGTAGGCTCAAGGGATAGTGGTTTAGCTGAGGGGAAGGGCGTAGGCTCAAGGGATAGTGGTTTAGCTGAGGTGAAGGGCGTAGGCCCAATGGAAAGTGGTTTAGCTGAGGGGAAGGGCGTAGGCCCGAGGGAAAGTGGTTTAGCTGAGGGGAAGGGCGTAGGCCCGAGGGAAAGTGGTTTAGCTGAGGGGAAGGGCGTAGGCCCGAGGGAAAGTGGTTTAGCTGAGGGGAAGGGCGTAGGCCCGAGGGATAGTGGTTTAGCTGAGGGGAAGGGCATAGGCCCGAGGGATAGTGGTTTAGCTGAGGGGAAGGGCATAGGCCCGAGGGATAGTGGTTTAGCTGAGGGGAAGGGCATAGGCCCGAGGGATAGTGGTTTAGCTGAGGGGAAGGGCTTAATCCAGAGGGAAAGTGGTTTAGCTGAGGGGAAGGGCGTAGGCCCGAGGGATAGTGGTTTAGCTGAGGGGAAGGGCATAGGCCCGAGGGATAGTGGTTTAGCTGAGGGGAAGGGCATAGGCCCGAGGGATAGTGGTTTAGCTGAGGGGAAGGGCATAGGCCCAGGGGTGTAGGACCAAGGGAAAGTGGTTTAGCTGAGTTGAAGGGCGTAGGCCCGAGGGAAAGTGGTTTAGCTGAGGGGAAGGGCGTAGGCCCAAGGGATAGTGGTTTAGCTGAGGGGAAGGGCGTAGGCCCGAGGGATAGTGGTTTAGCTGAGGGGAAGGGCATGGGCCCAGGGGTGTAGGACCAAGGGAAAGTGGTTTAGCTGAGTTGAAGGGCGTAGGCCCGAGGGAAAGTAGTTTAGCTGAGGGGAAGGGCGTAGGCCCAAGGGATAGTGGTTTAGCTGAGGGGAAGGGCGTAGGCACAAGGGATAGTGGTTTAGCTGAGGGGAAGGGCGTAGGCTCAAGGGATAGTGGTTTAGCTGAGGGGAAGGGCGTAGGCTCAAGGGATAGTGGTTTAGCTGAGGGGAAGGGCGTAGGCTCAAGGGATAGTGGTTTAGCGGAGGGGAAGGGCATAGGCCCAAGGGAAAGTGGTTTAGCTGAGGTGAAGGGCGTAGGCCCAATGGAAAGTGGTTAGCTGAGGGGAAGGGCGTAGGCCCGAGGGAAAGTGGTTTAGCTGAGGGGAAGGGCGTAGGCCCGAGGGAAAGTGGTTTAGCTGAGGGGAAGGGCGTAGGCCCGAGGGAAAGTGGTTTAGCTGAGGGGAAGGGCGTAGGCCCGAGGGATAGTGGTTTAGCTGAGGGGAAGGGCATAGGCCCGAGGGATAGTGGTTTAGCTGAGGGGAAGGGCATAGGCCCGAGGGATAGTGGTTTAGCTGAGGGGAAGGGCATAGGCCCGAGGGATAGTGGTTTAGCTGAGGGGAAGGGCTTAATCCAGAGGGAAAGTGGTTTAGCTGAGGGGAAGGGCGTAGGCCCGAGGGATAGTGGTTTAGCTGAGGGGAAGGGCATAGGCCCGAGGGATAGTGGTTTAGCTGAGGGGAAGGGCATAGGCCCGAGGGATAGTGGTTTAGCTGAGGGGAAGGGCATAGGCCCAGGGGTGTAGGACCAAGGGAAAGTGGTTTAGCTGAGTTGAAGGGCGTAGGCCCGAGGGAAAGTGGTTTAGCTGAGGGGAAGGGCGTAGGCCCAAGGGATAGTGGTTTAGCTGAGGGGAAGGGCGTAGGCCCAAGGGATAGTGGTTTAGCTGAGGGGAAGGGCGTAGGCTCAAGGGATAGTGGTTTAGCTGAGGGGAAGGGCGTAGGCTCAAGGGATAGTGGTTTAGCGGAGGGGAAGGGCATAGGCCCAAGGGAAAGTGGTTTAGCTGAGGTGAAGGGCGTAGGCCCAATGGAAAGTGGATTAGCTGAGGGGAAGGGCGTAGGCCCGAGGGAAAGTGGTTTAGCTGAGGGGAAGGGCGTAGGCCCGAGGGAAAGTGGTTTAGCTGAGGGGAAGGGCGTAGGCCCGAGGGAAAGTGGTTTAGCTGAGGGGAAGGGCGTAGGCCCGAGGGATAGTGGTTTAGCTGAGGGGAAGGGCATAGGCCCGAGGGATAGTGGTTTAGCTGAGGGGAAGGGAATAGGCCCGAGGGATAGTGGTTTAGCTGAGGGGAAGGGCATAGGCCCGAGGGATAGTGTTTTAGCTGAGGGGAAGGGCTTAAGCCAGAGGGAAAGTGGTTTAGCTGAGGGGAAGGGCTTAAGCCAGAGGGATAGTGGTTTAGCTGAGGGGAAGGGCATGGGCCCAAGGGTGTAGGACCAAGGGAAAGTGGTTTAGCTGAGGGGAAGGGCGTAGGCCCGAGGGAAAGTGGTTTAGCTGAGGGGAAGGGCGTAGGCCCAAGGGATAGTGGTTTAGCTGAGGGGAAGGGCGTAGGCCCAAGGGATAGTGGTTTAGCTGAGGGGAAGGGCGTAGGCTCAAGGGATAGTGGTTTAGCGGAGGGGAAGGGCATAGGCCCAAGGGAAAGTGGTTTAGCTGAGGTGAAGGGCGTAGGCCCAATGGAAAGTGGTTTAGCTGAGGGGAAGGGCGTAGGCCCGAGGGAAAGTGGTTTAGCTGAGGGGAAGGGCGTAGGCCCGAGGGAAAGTGGTTTAGCTGAGGGGAAGGGCATAGGCCCAAGGGTTTAGGACCAAGGGATAGTGGTTTAGCTGAGGGGAAGGGCGTAGGCCCGAGGGAAAGTGGTTTAGCTGAGGGGAAGGGCATAGGCCAGAGGGAAAGTGGTTTAGCTGAGGGAAAGGGCTTAGGCCCGAGGGAAAGTGGTTTAGCTGAGGGGAAGGGCGTAGGCCCGAGGGAAAGTGGTTTAGCTGAGGGGAAGGGCGTAGGCCCGAGGGAAAGTGGTTTAGCTGAGGGGAAGGGCGTAGGCCCGAGGGAAAGTGGTTTAGCTGAGGGGAAGGGCGTAGGCCCGAGGGATAGTGGTTTAGCTGAGGGGAAGTGCGTAGGCCAGAGGGAAAGTGGTTTAGCTGAGGGGAAGGGCGTAGGCCCGAGGGAAAGTGGTTTAGCTGAGGGGAAGGGCGTAGGCCCGAGGGAAAGTGGTTTAGCTGAGGGGAAGGGCGTAGGCCCGAGGGATAGTGGTTTAGCTGAGGGGAAGGGCATAGGCCCGAGGGATAGTGGTTTAGCTGAGGGGAAGGGCATAGGCCCGAGGGATAGTGGTTTAGCTGAGGGGAAGGGCTTAAGCCAGAGGGAAAGTGGTTTAGCTGAGGGGAAGGGCGTAGGCTCAAGGGATAGTGGTTTAGCGGAGGGGAAGGGCATAGGCCCAAGGGAAAGTGGTTTAGCTGAGGTGAAGGGCGTAGGCCCAATGGAAAGTGGTTTAGCTGAGGGGAAGGGCGTAGGCCCGAGGGAAAGTGGTTTAGCTGAGGGGAAGGGCGTAGGAACGAGGGAAAGTGGCTTAGCTGAGGGGAAGGGCGTAGGCCCGAGGGAAAGTGGTTTAGCTGAGGGGAAGGGCGTAGGCCCGAGGGAAAGTGGTTTAGCTGAGGGGAAGGGCGTAGGCCCGAGGGAAAGTGGTTTAGCTGAGGGAAAGGGCGTAGGCCCGAGGGAAAGTGGTTTAGCTGAGGGGAAGGGCGTAGGCCCGAGGGAAAGTGGTTTAGCTGAGGGGAAGGGCGTAGGCCCGAGGGAAAGTGGTTTAGCTGAGGGGAAGGGCGTAGGCCCGAGGGAAAGTGGTTTAGCTGAGGGGAAGGGCGTAGGCCCGAGGGAAAGTGGTTTAGCTGAGGGAAAGGGCGTAGGCCCGAGGGATAGTGGTTTAGCTGAGGGGAAGGGCTTAAGCCAGAGGGAAAGTGGTTTAGCTGAGGGGAAGGGCTTAAGCCAGAGGGATAGTGGTTTAGCTGAGGGGAAGGGCATGGGCCCAAGGGTGTAGGACCAAGGGAAAGTGGTTTAGCTGAGGTGAAGGGCGTAGGCCCAATGGAAAGTGGTTTAGCTGAGGGGAAGGGCGTAGGCCCGAGGGAAAGTGGTTTAGCTGAGGGGAAGGGCGTAGGCCCGAGGGATAGTGGTTTAGCTGAGGGGAAGGGCGTAGGCCCGAGGGATAGTGGTTTAGCTGAGGGGAAGGGCGTAGGCCCGAGGGATAGTGGTTTAGCTGAGGGGAAGGGCGTAGGCCAGAGGGAAAGTGGTTTAGCTGAGGGGAATGGCTTAAGCCAGAGGGAAAGTGGTTTAGCTGAGGGGAAGGGCTTAAGCCAGAGGGAAAGTGGTTTAGCTGAGGGGAAGGGCGTAGGCCCATGGGATAGTGGTTTAGCTGAGGGGAAGGGCGTAGGCCCGAGGGAAAGTGGTTTAGCTGAGGGGAAGGGCGTAGGCCCGAGGGAAAGTGGTTTAGCTGAGGGGAAGGGCGTAGGCCCGAGGGAAAGTGGTTTAGCTGAGGGGAAGGGCGTAGGCCCGAGGGAAAGTGGTTTAGCTGAGGGGAAGGGCGTAGGCCCGAGGGAAAGTGGTTTAGCTGAGGGGAAGGGCGTAGGCCCGAGGGAAAGTGGTTTAGCTGAGGGGAAGGGCGTAGGACCAAGGGATAGTGGTTTAGCTGAGGGGAAGGGCGTAGGCCCGAGGGAAAGTGGTTTAGCTGAGGGGAAGGGCGTAGGCCAGAGGGTAGGTGGTTTAGCTGAGGGGAAGGGCGTAGGCCAGAGGGTAGGTGGTTTAGCTGAGGGGAAGGGCGTAGGCCCGAGGGATAGTGGTTTAGCTGAGGGGAAGGGCGTAGGCCCGAGGGATAGTGGTTTAGCTGAGGGGAAGGGCGTAGGCCCGAGGGATAGTGGTTTAGCTGAGGGGAAGGGCGTAGGCCCGAGGGATAGTGGTTTAGCTGAGGGGAAGGGCGTAGGCCCGAGGGATAGTGGTTTAGCTGAGGGGAAGGGCGTAGGCCCGAGGGATAGTGGTTTAGCTGAGGGGAAGGGCTTAAGCCAGAGGGAAAGTGGTTTAGCTGAGGGGAAGGGCTTAAGCGAGAGGGAAAGTGGTTTAGCTGAGGGGAAGGGCTTAAGCCAGAGGGAAAGTGGTTTAGCTGAGGGGAAGGGCTTAAGCCAGAGGGAAAGTGGTTTAGCTGAGATGAAGGGCGTAGGCCCATGGGATAGTGGTTTAGCTGAGGGGAAGGGCATGGGCCCAAGGGTGTAGGACTAAAGGAAAGTGGTTTAGCTGAGGGAAGGGCGTAGGCCCGAGGGAAAGTGGTTTAGCTGAGGGGAAGGGCGTAGGCCCAAGGGATAGTGGTTTAGCTGAGGGGAAGGGCGTAGGCCCGAGGGAAAGTGGTTTAGCTGAGGGGAAGGGCGTAGGCTCAAGGGATAGTGGTTTAGCGGAGGGGAAGGGCATAGGCCCAAGGGAAAGTGGTTTAGCTGAGGTGAAGGGCGTAGGCCCGATGGAAAGTGGTTTAGCTGAGGGGAAGGGCGTAGGCCCGAGGGAAAGTGGTTTAGCTGAGGGGAAGGGCGTAGGCCCGAGGGAATGTGGTTTAGCTGAGGGGAAGGGCGTAGGCCCGAGGGATAGTGGTTTAGCTGAGGGGAAGGGCTTAAGCCAGAGGGAAAGTGGTTTAGCTGAGGGGAAGGGCTTAAGCCAGAGGGAAAGTGGTTTAGCTGAGGGGAAGGGCGTAGGCCCATGGGATAGTGGTTTAGCTGAGGTGAAGGGCATGGGCCCAAGGGTGTAGGACCAAGGGAAAGTGGTTTAGCTGAGGGGAAGGGCGTAGGCCCAAGGGATAGTGGTTTAGCTGAGGGGAAGGGCGTAGGCCAGAGGGAAAGTGGTTTAGCGGAGGGGAAGGGCGTAGGCCAGAGCGAAAGTGGTTTAGCTGAGGTGAAGGGCGTAGGCCTGACGGAAAGTGGTTTAGCTGAGGGGAAGGGTGTAGGCCCGAGGGAAAGTGGTTTAGCTGAGGGGAAGGGCGTAGGCCCATGGGATAGTGGTTTAGCTGAGGTGAAGGGCATGGGCCTAAGGGTGTAGGACCAAGGGATAGTGTTTTAGCTGAGGGGAAGGGCGTAGGCCCGAGGGAAAGTGGTTTAGCTGAGGGGAAGGGCATAGGCCAGAGGGAAAGTGGTTTAGCTGAGGGAAAGGGCTTAGGCCAGAGGGAAAGTGGTTTAGCTGAGGGGAAGGGCGTAGGCCCATGGGATAGTGGTTTAGCTGAGGGGATGGGCATGGGCCCAAGGGAAAGTGGTTTAGCTGAGGGGAAGGGCGTAGGCCCGAGGGAAAGTGGTTTAGCTGAGGGAAAGGGCTTAGTCCAGAGGGAAAGTGGTTTAGCTGAGGGGAAGGGCGTAGGCCCATGGGATAGTGGTTTAGCTGAGGTGATGGGCATGGGCCCAAGGGTGTTGGACCAAGTGAAAGTGGTTTAGCTGAGGGGAAGGGCGTAGGCCCGAGGGAAAGTGGTTTAGCTGAGGGGAAGGGCGTAGGCTCGAGGGATAGTGGTTTAGTGGAGGGGAAGTGCGTAGGCTCGAGGGATAGTGGTTTAGCGGAGGGGAAGTGCGTAGGCCCGAGGGTAGGTGGTTTAGCTGAGGGGAAGGGCGTAGGCCCGAGGGAAAGTGGTTTAGCTGAGGGGAAGGGCGTAGGCCCGAGGGAAAGTGGTTTAGCTGAGGGGAAGGGCGTAGGCCCGAGGGAAAGTGGTTTAGCTGAGGGGAAGGGCTTAGTCCAGAGGGAAAGTGGTTTAGCTGAGGGGAAGGGCGTAGGCCCATGGGATAGTGGTTTAGCTGAGGTGAAGGGCATGGGCCCAAGGGTGTAGGACCAAGGGAAAGTGGTTTAGCTGAGGGGAAGGGCGTAGGCCCGAGGGAAAGTGGTTTAGCTGAGGGGAAGGGCGTAGGCCCAAGGGATAGTGGTTTAGCTGAGGGGAAGGGCGTAGGCCAGAGGGAAAGTGGTTTAGCGGAGGGGAAGGGCGTAGGCCCGAGGGAAAGTGGTTTAGCTGAGGGGAAGGGCGTAGGCCCGAGGGAAAGTGGTTTAGCTGAGGGGAAGGGCGTAGGCCCGAGGGAAAGTGGTTTAGCTGAGGGGAAGGGTGTATGCCCGAGGGATAGTGGTTTAGCTGAGGGGAAGGTCTTAAGCCAGAGGGAAAGTGGTTTAGCTGAGGGGAAGGGCTTAAGCCAGATGGAAAGTGGTTTAGCTGAGGGGAAGGGCATGGGCCCAAGGGTGTAGGACCAAGGGAAAGTGGTTTAGCTGAGGGGAAGGTCTTAAGCCAGAGGGAAAGTGGTTTAGCTGAGGGGAAGGGCTTAAGCCAGATGGAAAGTGGTTTAGCTGAGGGGAAGGGCATGGGCCCAAGGGTGTAGGACCAAGGGAAAGTGGTTTAGCTGAGGGGAAGGGCGTAGGCCCGAGTGAAAGTGGTTTAGCTGAGGGGAAGGGCGTAGGCCCGAGGGAAAGTGGTTTAGCTGAGGGGAAGGGCGTAGGCCAGAGGGAAAGTTGTTTAGCTGAGGGGAAGGGCTTAGGCCAGAGGGAAAGTGGTTTAGCTGAGGGGAAGGGCTTAGGCCAGAGGGAAAGTGGTTTAGCTGAGGGGAAGGGCTTAGGCCAGAGGGAAAGTGGTTTAGCTGAGGGGAAGGGCTTAGGCCAGAGGGAAAGTGGTTTAGCTGAGGGGAAGGGCTTAGGCCAGAGGGAAAGTGGTTTAGCTGAGGGGAAGGGCTTAGGCCAGAGGGAAAGTGGTTTAGCTGAGGGGAAGGGCTTAGGCCAGAGGGAAAGTGGTTTAGCTGAGGGGAAGGGCTTAGGCCAGAGGGAAATTGGTTTAGCTGAGGGGAAGGGCTTAGGCCAGAGGGAAAGTGGTTTAGCTGAGGGAAAGAGCTTAGGCCAGAGGCAAAGTGGTTTAGCTGAGGGAAAGAGCTTAGGCCAGAGGCAAAGTGGTTTAGCTGAGGGAAAGAGCTTAGGCCAGAGGGAAAGTGGTTTAGCAGAGGGAAAGAGCTTAGGCCAGAGGGAAAGTGGTTTAGCAGAGGGAAAGAGCTTAGGCCAGAGGGAAAGTGGTTTAGCAGAGGGAAAGAGCTTAGGCCAGAGGGAAAGTGGTTTAG
Source organism: Hoplias malabaricus (assembly GCF_029633855.1). Taxonomy (NCBI): domain Eukaryota; kingdom Metazoa; phylum Chordata; class Actinopteri; order Characiformes; family Erythrinidae; genus Hoplias; species Hoplias malabaricus. Next base: position 28,866 of record NW_027101180.1, read on the forward strand.
TTGAGGGAAAGAGCTTAGGCCAGAGGGAAAGTGGTTTGCTGAGGGAAAGAGCTTAGGCCAGAAGGAAAGTGGTTTAGCTGAGGGAAAGAGTTTAGGCCCAAGGACGGAACAGCTATTGAGCTGAATGCCTAAGGGCGAAGGGCTAGTAAGCTAGTAAGGGGAAGAGTATAGGCCCAAGGGAAACTGTTTAGCTGAGGAAAGGGTGTAGGCCTAGTGAGCTGAAGGCCTAAAGTGAAGTGTGTAGGGCTAGTGAACCAGTTTCTGGTTTTCCTTCTCCTGTCTCTCTCATGCTTTGTGATGTTTTGCTGCTCTCCAGGTGTTGGGCATCTTGGTGCTATTCACCGATAGAAGACTGGGCACCCATTTAAGGTCTGTTTGCCCCAGACCACCATCCCTGCGTGCTGTCCTAGTGGACCCAGGGGGGCTGGATACTTACCCCCTGACCAAATGACTCTTTGTTAACACCGCTAGGTTACCCAAGTCATTCAGACAAGGCCTGAGAAATGGTCTCATCTTGGGGCCTATCCAAGTTCTCTAAGATCTCAGGAATAATTAAAGCATTACTTCCTAGAGCCCAGAGAGAACTGGAAACCCTGCCCCAGCCACCTGTTGCCAGGTGACTGAACCAAAACCCAGGAAGGTAGGTCCCGTGCAATACTTCACCTCCCAGACAGTTTTGGCTGGAACGCCAATGCAGCGGATAGCTTCCTTACAGATTCCAGGACAGCTCCTTTGGAATACTTTCAGGAAGATACCAAGCTTCTACTACATTGGAACTCCAATGGGTTGTGAACTGATGGCGGATAACAGTTAAACATTTGAAATCAGAATGCTCAACAACATTATCATGCCTCTACCACCAGCCCTCCCCCTCCTGATCCTAGGCACGGCGTCATCGACCTCATATATATATCACTACTAATCTCAATGAGGGTGAGGAAAGGAAAGATGAGTGTATTATCCTGTGGCCCAATCATATGTGGATATGCAAATGACTTCCCAGCATTCATGCATTTGGGAAATAATGTGTCCACATCTGACTTCAAAGAGACAACTTTGAGAGGTTGTGAAGTGGCTCTGATAGTGCAGTGGTAAAGAATTACTCCATCATGCTAAAGGTTGCTGGTTCAAACCCAGCACAATACAGCTTGTTCATGAGCACACTGCTGTGTATATATACTTATAACTCAGAGCTGCTATGATATTTATTTTGTAATGATTTTAGTTCATTTTATTTAATTAGTTTGTTTTATTATCATTTTTAAAAAGAACATCAAAAATACCAGTGTGTTCATGAGCAAGTTATATTGAGCTGGGTTTGAACCAGCAACCTTTAGTACAATGGAGTAGTGCTTTACAACTGTTAGTTTTGGACTTGAAAACACAAGTTGTCCATTTGAACAAGCCTCCTCTAACATCCTTACATTCTGGTTTAGGGTGAATACTCTGTTGTGATTGAGGTCAGCTGTGGATATGCAAATTATTTCCCAGCATCCTTGTGGTTCAGTCCATACAGTGTCTGCCAGATTCAATGTACAGATCTATGAATGTTTTGGGGATTTCAGTTTCAGTTTTAGGGCAAGGGTTGATATTTTTTGATAGTTTTAGTTCATACACCATGCTCTACACTCTTTGTACTGATGAACACCTTACTGCATTTGGCCAGTTTCAAGCTGGCTTTAGATGAATATATTATCTTGTGGCCCAATGATATATGGATATGCAAATGGATTCCTAGCATTACTGCATTTGGGAAATAATTTGCTTAGCCACATCTGGCCTTAAAGACAAAAAAACAACTTTGAGGTGCTACAAAGTATCTTTCGTGGTGCAGTGGTAAAGAACTACTCTCTCATACTAAAGGTTGCTGGTTCAAACCCAGCACAATACATCTTTAGCACACTGATATTTAGATAGTAGTGAGGACAAAATTTAGATTTTTTTGTTGTTTATTATCCTTTTCTTCAAATGAACATCAAAATACTAGTGTGATAATGTGCAAGCTGTATTGAGGAGAGTTTGGATCAGCAACCTTTGACAGGCCTGATATTTCATAATAATTACCCTGATGGTGAATAATTTGTTGTGTTGGAGGCCAGATGTGTTTTAGTTAATACACCATCCACCAGATTCCTTGTACTTGTCTGTGGCTTGGGTTGTAGACCCAAGTTGTGTTGAAAAGGAACATCAAAAATGCAGTGTACTCATGAGCAAGTTGTACTGAGCTGGGTTTGAACCAGCAACCATTTGTATGACAAAATATTGCCTTACCACTACACTACCAGAGCCATTTGAAATAGCTCAAAGTTTGTTTTTTGTGTGTGTGTTTGAGACCAGCTGTAGATATGCAAATCATTTCCCAGCATCCCTGTAGCTTAGTACATACACCATCTGCTAGATTCCTTGCACTGATCTATGGATGATTTGTGGCTTGTATTTTGTATAATCATGTGCTTTGTTTCAAATTGAGAACAAAGTTCTTTAAACACTTTAAGCATACATGATTTTCCAGAGAAACGTTATATGTATTTTTAGCTCTATAAATGCTTTTGTTTACTCCCCTTGTCCTAATTATTTAAGTTAAAAGTTTGGTTTTGTTAGCAAGCTAAGACTTGCTAGCATTTAAACTGTAATTAAGCCAATGGTTCGGCTACATTACAGCACCAAGACAAACACAAAAGTAGTGTTTTTAGTTGAACATACCTCAATAAACGATAATTTAAGACAGTTACTCAGAAGCTCTCGCCTTAAATTTGTAACACAGCCGCTCTGTCTGTTGTCCTCCGGTGCTCACAGTCAAAATGAGAAAAAGGGCGGGGGAATCACGGACCGACCCAATACTGGGTTGAACACACAGTAATCCAGCATCTGGGTCACTTTAATCCAAACATGGGTTTATATATATTCAAAGATAAATAAATAACCCAACAAAACTACCCAACTCACTCAACCCAGCAGTTGGGTAGAAAAAACAAACCAGCATTTTCAGAGTGTATGGATGATTTGTGGCTTGTACTCTGTATAATCATGTGCTCTGTTCCAAATTGAAAAGCTGGGAGTCAACCCTGACCCAAGGAGTCAGGCACAAGCAGCTCAGAATTAGATCTGGGCTATGTAGAAAACACAAGTTGCGTACATTCAAATGACCCTGAAATATTAAGCTTCCAAGCAGCCCTAATAGGTAGGTCTCATACAATACATAACCTCGCAGACAGTTTTTGGTTGCAGTTAAAGCAGATAGCTTCATAGCTTCACAGTGTATTCTTCTGCCGCACACACCAAACATGAAGTTTGTGTTACCACATTTATGATGCAAAACCACTTAAGTCAAATCAAGGCTTTATACAATAAATGGGAGATGTGTCGTAACCATGAAACATCATAAGTCTGGACTGATGTAACCCAAGGACCTCCTGTAATCAACTCTGACCAGTGCATAATTTATTTAACATTACTTATTTTTCAAAATTACTTTTAATATACTCAGTCAGGGCTATAGGTAGTATTTGGGACATATAGGAAGACCTTGCATACATAGATATACTGAGTCTTTAGGACATGAAGGAAATCCTAGCAGACATAGTGGGAAGATAGGAGACATATAGTTTCTCCTGTAGGAAGTACAACCAGATGTAGTGGGACAGTAGGAGACACAGAGGCTATATAGAAAAATATCAAGGACAAATCAGACATATTATTATGGGATAGGAAGGTGGGGTGGTTGACCGACCCAAGTAGAGAGCTCTTGTTTTGTTAACTGTGTTATGTTTTTAGTTAATTTTATTTGTTTGTTTTATTATCCTTTCCTGCAAATGAATTTCAAAAATGCTAGTGTATTGAGCTGGGTCTGAACCAACAACTTTTAGCATGATGGAGTAGTGCCTTAACACTGAGCTACCAGAGAGACTTTAGAACCATAAATGGTTGTAAACTGATAGCAGACTACTGCCATATCTCTGGAACTTAGCGAGTTCAGCAAAGTTCATTAGATGTCTCTCACAATCCCTCCACTTTCTGTTCAGAATAATGGCCAGACAGGCCTGATATCTAACTTCATAATAATCACCCTATCAGTCAGGGTTAGGGTTAGGCAAGTGGCTGGGATTACATCAGTTTTGGACTTGAAAACACAAGTTGCACCCATTACAATAGCCCTCATTTATTAAACTTTTGATTTGCTCTGCCAGACAATTTGGGCTGGAGCACCAATAAAGCAAATAGCTTCCTAACTCATTTCAAAACATCACTTTGTAATATTTTTTCTGAAAGATACCAGGGGCTTATAATGTTAGAAACCCAAATGACTGCAAAGACAGCAAATAACTACCAAACCTCTGAAGAGCTCAACAAAATGTGTTAGATGTCTACCACCAATCCTCCACCTTCTGATCTGCGTGAGGGCCAAATAGCCCTGATATCTAACTTAATAAATGATCATGTTGATAGTGAATATATTCCAAGCATCCCAGTATTTTAGTTTATGCACTGTCTACCAGATTCCTTGTACTGATCTATGGATCTATGGTTTGTGGCTTGTATTCTGTATGATCATGTTTTCTATTTCAAATCAAGATCCAGGGTTGATATGCTGTAACAAAATGCAGTCTGGTCCATTGATGGAGATTAATGTATTATCATATACACTGTGGTCCAACTGGATATGGATATGCAAATTACTTCAGAGCATCCCTGTGTTTTAGTTCATACACCATACACCTGCTTTTTTGTACTGATCTGTGGATGATCTGTGGCTTGTTTTCTGTGTGATTGTATGCTCTGTTGCGAACTGAAGAGGGGGAACAAATGCAGATCCTTTGAATCAGGAACAATGGCTAAGGGTCATGTTTAGATTTAAAAATGCTACTAGCACTTATTGAAATGAACCCCAGATATTAAATGTCTGCAATACATCACCTCTGAGATGGTTGGGCTGAAGATCCAATACAGTAGATAGCTTCCTACACCATCCACCAGTTATTTGTACTGATGATCAAAGCTTTGATTTGATCTGTCATTTCTAATTTAAGGGGATTGTCTCTTCTAACTCAATTCTAGAATGTCTGTCTGAGATACAAAATTATTTCCAGTGGCGCATGTGGCTTCAAACTGGACCTTTTAAACAAGTAAACTACATTGACCAAATATATTTGCATGTTGGAAAGCCTAGCACACATAGTGGGAACATATGAGATGTAGAGGCAACATAGAAGAAGTTAGGTTTAGGGTTAAGATTACCTAATTCAAATCCTACCAGTACACTACTGTACACTGGGATTACTACTGGTACTCTACATTACCGTGGTGAACACTACCTGCACTCTACTATACCCTGGGTTACCTTAGCAGTGCTCTACTGTACATTGTGTTAACCTTCATACACCCTAATAGGCAGTCATTGGGACATTTCAGAAGATCTTGTAGACATAGAGGGAAGATTAGAGATTTACAGGCAACAGAAGTGAAGAAGTGAGGACATTTGAGACATAGGGTGTCTTTTAGATATGTAGGAAGACCTTGCAGCCATAGTGGCAGGATAGGAAATGTAGAGCCAACATAAAAGTAGTGATGACATATGAGACATAGGGAGTTTTTAGGACATGAAAAAAGACCTACCAGACAAAATGTGAAGATAGAAGGTGTGGAGACATAGGAATTTTTCATGACATGCAGGAAGATCTACTAGACATAGTGGGAATATAGGAGACATGGAGGCTACCTAGAAGTAGTGAGGATAATTCAGACATATTATTATGGAATGGGGAGGTGGGCTGATGGACTTAAGCCCATCAAAGGGAAATCATAAATACTAATGTGCACATTGGATTGAACTAGGTTTGAAGCAGCAACCTTTGGCTTCATAGAGCAGTGCCTTACCACTGCACTACCACTGCACTAGGGGTTCTGAAAAAAGGTTGAAAAAGAAACCACAAGAAAACAAGCTGGGAAACAAATCAAGGAGTCACTGAAAATCAGGTTGCTCAAACAAAGGAACTTGGATAAGATAGGGAGCCTTTAGGCTGTTTAGGAAGTCCTAGCAAACATAGTGGGAAGATAGGAGAAGTAGAGGCATAGTAGGAGACACAGGTGATTTAGTAGAAATAGGAAAACCTAGCAGATATAACAGGAATTTAGGAGAAGTAATAGGTTAATAGAAGTCATAGAGAGGCTTTAGGACATGTAGGAAGACCTAGCAGGTCTAACATATAAACAGTGGACATATGAGAAATAGAGTCTTTAAGAAATATAGGAAGACTTGGCAGACATAGGGATTCTTTAGGACAGGTAGGAAGAACTAGAAATCCTAGTGGGCACAAAGGAGATGTAGATGCAACATAGAAGAATGTTACGACCCAGTCTAGGGTTAAGTCATAACAGAATGAGATGTATGTTGGGATTAGTGTATGGGAAAGGAATAACTGTAACAGAGATGTAAAGGTGGACAAAAAGGACTCAAACAGAAATACAGAATGTATAATGAATAGAATATATTTTGTATAGGTGATATTTACAATGACACAAACACCATTGGACTTCAGGATGGCCTTATGCTGACAAAGATAACAAACAAACACACTCCTAACTGACCCACAAACAGCTCTAACTTACCTAAGTGAAAACAAAAGGAAACAAAAGACAATACCTTACCTTACTCCCTATGTATATACAAAACAAACACAAAACCCACTCCCAAAACAAATGGCAGCCAACCCTACTCCGGTGAAATATATATATATATATATTTCACCGGAGTAGGGTTGGCTGCCATATATATATATATATATATTAGTATTTAGTTAGTATATATATATATATATATATATATATATATATATATATATATATATACAGTGTTTAGAATATTCACAAATAACAGATCTTATGTCAGTAATCGTAGTCAATGTCAGTAAATCGTAGTCAAAGTAGAATGTCACAAAGTCAAAATCAGGCAAACACACAGAATTCAATATACACAACATAAATCACAGAGCACAAAACACGGCTGACTAGCAGCATACACACAGATGTATTTATGATTCTTGCCAGAGATGACATAGAGAAAATGGAGACAGACAGAACACATGGACTGGATGGTGCACCAGACTCAGGACCATGAACAAATACATGAACTGGAATCTGGAACAAACTCTAGATGGGTGAACAAACACATGGATTGGAACAGACTGCAGAACTTAGAATTTTACAGAGACAGGGAGTGAAAAAGAGAAAACATACACATACAAAGCACAACGTAACCAGAAGTAGTGAGGACAAATTAAACATAGGGAGTCTTTAGGAAATGTTGGAAAACCTAGCATACATATTATTTAGATAGGAGGCATAGAGAGATTTTAGGTTTAGGATTATTTAGGATTATTAGGAGAACCCTACTCTACTCTGGGGTACCCTAGGAGCACCCTACTCTTCCCTGGGGTACCTTACCTTCACTCTACTGTACGCTGTGGTACCCCATAATGAGTTTACTCTACTATACTGTACCTTAATATATATAACCTGAGATTCACCTGGTCATTTTTTCACACACATATTCTACAAACGTGCAAGCATCATGCTTTTTGAGGCATGTACATTTCAAGAAAGAAAATAGTGAAAATGTTCTATCTTCCAAAGTGCAGCACATTGATGGGTCATTCTGTTCAAACCCTAATCCTAACTCTAGAAGATTTAAAAAGGTTTCACTGAACTGAGGGAGTAGTAAAACTGTTGAAAAGTCCTGAAAGTGTAAGTATGTTTTGAAATGTTAACAGTTTTTCACAGTCGATTTGGTTCATTTCTCAGATCAGAAATTTTGAAAACTGTTCCCAAAACTGTTCATTCAATCGTCACATCTTCTTGTCACTTGTGCACCTCATAATAGCATTTCTCATTGTGTTTCACATTTGGCAAATGCTTTTTTACATTCATGCAAATGGCCATGTACAAACCGGATTCCAAAAAAAGTTGGGACACTAAACAAATTATGAATAAAAACTGAATGCAATGATGTGGAGATGGCAAATGTCAATATTTTATTCGTAATAGAACATAGATGACAGATCAAAAGTTTAATCTGAATAAATGTAACATTTTAAAAGAAAAATATGTTCATTCAAAATTTTAGTGTCAACAAATCCCAAAAAAGTTGGGACAAGTTGCAATAAGTGGCTGGAAAAAGGTAATGGAGCATATAACAAACAGCTGGAAGACCAATTAACACTAATTAGGTCAATTGACAACATGATTGTGTATAAAAAGAGCTTCTCATTGTTTCAGTGTCTCTCTGAAGCCAAGATGGTAAGAGGATCACCAATTCCACCATTGCTGTGCAGAAAGATTTGTGACCAGAATTGTGTTACCCAGCGTAAAATAGCAAAGACTTTTAAGTTATCATCATCAACCAAGCATAACATCATCAAAAGATACAGAGAATCTGGAACAATTGCTGTGCGTAAGGGTCAAGGCCGTAAAACTCTACTGGATGCTCGTGATCTCCGGGCCCTTAAACATCACTGCACCTCAAACAGGAATGCCACTGTCAAGAAAATAACAGAATGGGCTCAGGAATACTTCCAGAAAGCATTGTCAGTGAACACAATCCACTGTGCCATCCGCTGTCGCCAGATGAAACTCTACAGTGCAAAGTGGAAGCCATTTCTAAGCAAGCTCCACAAGCTCAGACATTTGCACTGGGCCAGGGGTCTTTTAAAATGGAATGTGGCAAAATGAAAGACTGTTCTGTGGTCAGATGAGTCACGATTTGAAGTTCTTTATGGAACACTGGGACGCCATGTCATCCGGACCAGAGAGGACAAGGATAACCCAAGTTGTTATCAACGCTCCATTCAGAAGCCTGCATCACTGATGGTATGGGGTTGCATGAGTGCTTTTGGCATGGGAAGCTTGCATGTCTGGAAAGGCACCATTAATGCACAGAACATTGTTCAGATTCTAGAACAACATATGCTCCCAGCTAGACGTCATCTCTTTCAGGGAAGACCCTACATTTTTCAACAAGATAATGCCAGACCACATTCTGCAGCAATCACAACATCATGGCTACGTAGGAGAAGGATCCAGGTACTGAAATGGCCAGCCTGCAGTCCAGATCTTTCACCTGTAGAGAACATTTGGAGCATCATAAAGAGAAAGGTGCAACAAAGAAGGCCGAAGATGATTCAACAGTTAGAGGCCTGTATTAGACATGAATGGGAGAACATTACTATTTCTAAACTTGAGAAACTGGTCTCCTCTGTCCCCAGACGTCTGAGTGTTGTAAGAAGAAGGGGGGATGCCACACAGTGGTAAAAAATGGCCTTGTCCCAACTTTTTTGGGATTTGTTGACACCATGAAATTTTGAATCAACATATTTGTCCCTTAAAATGGTACATTCTCTCAGTTTAAACTTTTGATTTGTGATTTGTGTTCTATTCTGATTAAAATATTAGATGTTGGCACCTCCACATCATTGCATTCAGTTTTTATTCACAATTTGTTTAGTGTCTCAACTTTTTTGGAATCCAGTTTGTACTATTGTCAGCTGTTTTTTGCATTATCAATTGTTCAGGTCATGTTATCAAATTGTTTTCTACTGATTGTCTCTTGAATTGTCTTACCCTCCAATACATTTAGGCTTTAGGTCATTGCCTGGGTCATTGTATGCAAAAGTGCTGAATATGTCCTAATCTCTCAGGCATCATTTGTACATTTCTTTGAAACCTTTAGTAAATTGGGGTAATTTTTCCTAAATTGATTCAATTGTTCTCAGGTGAATCTTGGCTTTTAGTTAACTCTCTGAGGTTGGCTATGCCGCCGGCGGGATAAAATTGAAATTTCACATAAACACGTATATAACTCTGTGAGATTTTATCCTAAAAAAAATACAACATACCTCGGAAACCTTGAAGGGTCTACTTTCCAACTATATATAGGATGAAACGATATATATATTTATATTCTTGTGAGAGAAGCGTAAACAACAACTGGCACATTTTTGAGGCACAAGCTTTTTTGTTCTGCCCATAGACGCTTTCTGCCATTCATATGTTGACACTATGGTAATTCGACAGCTGCTAGTGGAGGATCATTGGCTGATAATTTGCATGAAAACGCCCATTCGCTTGTTACAAACACAGAGCACATGTCGCGGAATTATTTTCGTGGAGCTTCGTCATGTCGCGGAACTATTTTCGCAGAGCTTCGTCATGTCACACTCACGGCAGCTGCGGAGGCACTGCGGAGGAGAGCTTTGTTCTGGAAAATGAAGAGGATTTCAGCTAATCTGACGAAAGCGGGGAGGACAGTGATGAAGAAAGATTTATTTTGAGATGCGGATTGATCCGAAGGAGGATGTTTGTGATAGGTAAGTGAAATATTTCCTTTCAAATGAAACAAACCCATGCTTCGCGCTTACTGTGTACACTCCGCGAATTCCGGATAAATTAAAATAAAGAGTAAATTAAATAAGTATTACTTTGTATATGAAAGCATAAATGAATGTAAAAAAAAAACTGCTGTTGTGTAAACGGGACATTCAAGTGTAGCCTGTTGCTAATCTGAGTGTGCATGCTGAGAGTGCTAAATGGCTGTATATGTTTAGCCTAGTGTGGTAATGCAATGTGTAAATGGCCTGTGTGAATGTAATAGTGTCATCCTATGTAGCTTGTTATGCTATGTACTGCTATACATAGGTCATATGTAAGTACTGTATTTGAAATACAAGTAATTATTAGTTGTAGTGACTGTTGGCATGTATAGCTAATATTTGTAACTGCTCAGAAGCTCACATTTCTTATTATTTTTCTTTCAGAAATGTGGAAAATACTCCACCTCCAAGCAAAGACAACGGCGTCAACCAAGTCTGCAACCACCAATGTGTAAACACATGGTCCTTCCACATCTGCTCTGTAAGTTTAGCATTTTGCATTACAAAACTCAGCACAAAACTTTGAAGTGGTACAGAAAACTGTTTCTTCACTTCTTGGACATTGCTGCTACCAATGCCTACATTCTCCAACATAAGTCAACAACTTATGCAACAGGACAGCCTGACCCACAAGGCCTTGTTGAACAGCTGTGTGGTATGCAAAAACCCCATGGAAGTGTGAACAGTGTGATGTCTACCTTTGCATGCAGCCAGACAGAAACTGTTTTAGAGACTGGCATCTTTTGCTGAACTGACTCAAATATGTATACACACACAAGGATATACATTATGACTATCTTTAGTATATTATTACTATCTTTACATGTGAACACATTTTCCATTTATTTTAATTCATGCCAGTTATTTATTTTTTTATTTTTATTGCTTGTTTAGTTCTCTTTTTTTGCAATAAACTGTGATAAACTCTGCCTCTGGTCTCTTCTCTTTTGACAGCTGTGGCGGTGACAGCTAATGGGCCATTCATTAGGCAGTGGGGTGGGGACCTCACACCTCGGTTTTCGCACCTATCTTCATACATATGCAATGTAGGAGCCAGTGACTGAGAAAAACAGAGTGTCACCTCACATTTGTTATGTCCTAAGTATAAAATTACATACAATTTATGAAAAGTAGAATCAGCAGTGTGTTGCCAAGACCCGTGTTCACAAAGTTTTGACCTCAAAGGTCCCGGTGAGAAATGTTTAGAATGTGTTTTTTTACAGTATATCAGCACTTCTGAAAATAGGTTTTTGGAAAGTCTAAGTTTAGAGTAAATTTAATCAAAATATAGATGTATGACACTCTTACTGATTCAACATTGTTGTTGCAGAGATAGTTCTGAAAAATGCATGTGTAACACTTTGAGAAAAAACAATTTCAGATGCGTACAATTTGTAAAACAATCAAGGCATGTCAGACTACACCAGAGTGTCAGAAAACCCCTCAGACTCCAGGGGGTTAAGAAAGGGAATTTGTGAAGATTTAGATCAACCAATGGTCAAAAAGCTCTCAACAATAGGTCAGAGGTGCATCTCATGAACGTTCAATTGACAAACATCATATAAACACCAAACACTGCAGTGTCATAAAGTTTCACAATAGAAAGACAAGGCCTAGAACAAGGTGAACAGTCGAGAAGAGGGGTAAGGCTGCGTGGTGGAAGGCTTAGGGGACAAGACAGATGAAGAGGTGGGAGAGTCCATGACCATAGGTTTGTCCCAGAAGAAATAAGGGCAACATTTGTGGACCATGTTTTAAATCAAGGCCTTACGATGGATGAAGCTGGTTGCCGGGACAGCCGAATATTGGAAGAACAACTGTGTCTTCAATTGTTCAAATGTTTCTTGGAGAGAACAGGTGTGTGATTAAGAAAAGTACACTCTGCTGCACATTGACATGCCTTTTGAAATGTTATTCAATCCTATGTTTTGCATTTTTACATTCTTATACTATGTAGGACCACAGGCATAGCTCATATGGGTGGCAGAGGTCCCATTTTCTCACGTCAACAAGAGGAGGCTATATGTGCTATGGTAATAGCAAATAATGCCCTAAGGCTGAGGGAGATCCAGCCAGCTGTTATGCAGGACAACAATGTTTTTCAAAATATTCCATCTATACGCATCTCCACCATTGACAGGTTCTGAAATGACACCAAATGACCATGAAAGAGCTAGACAGAGGTCCATTTCAATGAAATGGTGAGAGGGTGAAAGAGCTATGGTTCCAGTGAGTACATGTAAAACCCTTATGCATACTGAAACATTTGTTATAGATGAAATGTATGTAACTGTTTCTTGTCCAAAATGAACATTATATGTACTTCATTACTGTTTGGGTGTTGTAGCGTGTCACTGAGCTAGAATCAAGGGAACCACTACACACTTTTATAGACCTGGACCAGGCTGGTTTCAACCCTACAAAATACAGAAGGCGTGGTCAAAACATTGTTGGCCAAAGAGCTACCACTGATGTGCCAGGCCAATGGGGAGGAAACATCACAAGCTTCTATGTCAGACAATGGTGTGCTTACTCATATTTCCATTATAGGGCCCTATAACACACAGCATCTCGTCACAGTCTTGGACACCCTCTACAGGGGCCTCATCCCTGATCATAATATGAGAGACGTGGTGCAAGAGGATTTTCCCAAATATGTGGTCATTTGGGATAATGTGAGTTTTCACCACTCTAACATCATCAGGCAATGGTTTGCTAGTCATCACAGAATGCTGATGGAATTCCTCCTGCTTTATTCCCCATTCCTGAACCCAGATGAGGAGTTTTCAGCCTGGAGATGGAAGGTGTACGATCACCAGCCGAACACACCCAGACGAACCTGCTGACTGCCATGGATGCAGCTTGTGAGGATATCACAGCAGATGCCTGCAGAGGCTGGATTAGATACTTGAGGAGATTCTTTCCACAGTGCATTGCAAGAGAAGATATCCAGTGTGACGTGGATGAAAACATGTGGCTGAACAGAGAGGAGCATCTGGACATAGAGAAAAGAAAGCACTGTAATTCCTTAAGTTGTTGTCTCAGATTATTTTGAATGTTTAGAGTTTCTAGGATTGTAGTTTTTTCTTTGTGTTACAGAGTGTTGCCAAACAGTCATCAGTTTTCCTGAATTTCTATGATGTTGCAGTGCGAACAAAACAGTAAAAGGATATTACTGCATATATTTGATTCCATTCCAATTTCTTGCCATCAGTCTCCCACATACAGAGTGTAACTGTATGTTCTGTGTAAGGTTGTGTTTTGTGTGTAACATGTACCGTTTCCACTGATATGCCACAGAATGTGCAGCGATCTTTAATCAAGAGCTTATCTAATTTACATTAGAACATACTTACAGTGTACATTTTTGCACTGACAACATGACTCATAAGCAATGACACACAGACTAGACACCTCTGATGAAGTTTAATGACATAAACTTTTGCTTTTGAGGGAAAAACAAAGCCTTCTGAGCGAGGTACATGCTTTTGCAGGTTTTCCATTGAGTTTTACTATTTAAACAAACTGTTTTGAGAAATGCACTTGTTATGATGCCAGTGTAAATCATGATGTGAGAAATGTACCAAATCGACAGAGAAAAACTGTAATAAAATGTTGCTTTTATTTCTATGAATATCTAAAGATTGTTTAATGAAACTAATGGGGACATTACCTTCAGGGTGCATTTCTTAATCTGAACACTAGATGCAGCTAGACATCCACTGAAATGTGAGGGACAGAGACACACAGAGAGCAACACAGACAGAGAGAGAGAGAGGGATAGAGACACAGAGAGAGCAACAGAGAAACACACAGACAGAAGGACAGAGACACAGAGAGAAGGACAGAGACACAGAGAGAGTGACAGAGAGAAGGACAGAGACAGAAATGAACAGAGACACAGAGAGCGAGACAGAGAGAAGGACAGAGACACAGAGAGAGAGACAGAGAGAAGGACAGAGACACACAGAGAGAGACAGCGAGAGGGACAGAGACACAGAGAGAGAGAGACAGAGAGAAGGACAGTGACACAGAGAGAGGGACAGAGACACAGAGAGAGGGACAGAGACAGAAAGAGGGACAGAGAGAAGGACAGAGACACAGAGAGAGATAGAGAGAGATAAGAATGGACACAGAGATAGTAACTGAGGTAAAAAAAAATTATTGTAAGACCTTTATCCTCAAATTACTGATGAATCTGCAGATGTTCATTAAAGACCCACATGAACAAACAGACATCTGCACTCTGTCCATGATTTAAATATCTGGATTCCCACTGATACCATCGTCACAGCTGCTCAACTCTCCTCTGGCCTCAAATTTAATTTAAACAGCTCGGCAATTTCTGTAAAAATCACAGCTCTGCAGATTTACAGCATGAAATAAACACAGCAGAAACATGATCACTGCTAAAGGTCACAGAGAGCTTTGAGCAAATCTGCAGTAACCCCCCCCCCCCAAAAAAAAAAAAAAAAAAAAGGAAAATAAATAAACAATCAACACTCAAAAAAATACAGGATATTTTGTAAAATGCAATTCAAACAAAAATGTATGTCTTTGAATTCTCTGGAATTTTTATTAAAACAACAAAATAACAAATAAATGATTTACAAAATTCCAACTCACCAACTTGATTGTATTTCATAAATATGAACAAATCTGATGCCCGAAACAAATTTGAGAAACAACCATAATAATAATAATAATAAGAAGAAGAATACATTAATAATAATAATAAGAAGAAGAAGAAGAAGAAGAAGAAGAATATATTAATAATAATAACACTAATAATAATAATAATAATAATAACAAGACAAAGAAAATTAATCAGAGAGTCAAATTAATAGCCTGAGTTTAATTGTAATCTGAGAGTGTTTTTTGATGTTGGTTTAATTAGAAAGTGTGCTTTCCCTAGTGTAATTGCAGAGTGAAGGTCCATGACTGTTGTAATCAGAAGGAGAAGGTTCTGACCTCCTGTCTTACACATCTGGGTTCATCTCTGGAACTCATGTTGAGACGATGAGCTGTAAAACAGTCGCTGATGATTTGTTCCATCTTTGCTCCACTAACATCGTTCAGATAGAACCCGTTAAATACAATCCTTCAACAGAAGGCGAACGTCAGAGGTTTTAATTAGAGACGTATACGACCTGTTGTGATTCACAGCTGGAACAGTGCCCTGAAACATCTCACCTAGAGTCTGAGAGAGTAACGAAGATGCTTTAACACTTTCCTGCAGATTAATTAAGGAACATTTCTGTGGAGTTCTACAGGTTTCCACACACTCACAGAAAATAATGAAAAAAAAAAGCTTTATTTTTACTTCTGCTAACGTACAGGTGCAGACATTCTAATTTATTTCATGGTGACTATCATCATCTTAAACTCAGTACAAGTTTACTACAGAACCTTCTCCCCTGTATTAACTCCCTCATCTCTCTGCCCCCGTTCACACCTCTAAACACAACTCATTCTCCTACACAACATCAGAGAATATGTAAAGATAAAAATGAATCTAGGTCTATGTTTCCATTGTCCTGCAGGTGGCGCTGTGTTAACAGTCTGCATCTTCTCTTCAGGGAACTCCACTGCTGTAGGACGCAGAACAAATGGGAATTTGCCTTTGAGGAGATAAATGATTGAAGTGGTCGGAACATTGAGAGGAGATTATGAAATAGAATTGGAGGAGAGAGAGAGAGAGAGAGAGAGAGAGAGATAGATAGAGAGAGAGAGAGAGAGAGAGAGAGAGAGAGAGAGAGAGAGATAGATAGAGAGAGAGAGAGAGAGAGAGAGAGAGAGAGAGAGAGAGATCCACAGGGCTGTTGGCTGAGAGAAACAGATGAATTTGCTGCTGCTAGACATGTGCAGAATATTAAGAGTTGGAAGTTAGAATCAGGCCAGAGAGAGAGAGAGAGAAACAGAGAGACAGACAGAGAGAGACAGAGATAGAGAGAGAGAGAGAGAGAGGGAGAGAGAGGAGGGAGAGAGAGAGAGAAAGAGAGAGAGAGAGAGGGGGGGAGAGAGAGAGAGCAACAGAGAGAGAAATAGATAGATAGAGAGAGACAGAGAGAGAGAGAGAGAGAGAGAGAGAGAGAGAAATAGATAGATAGAGACATGTATAGATAGAGAGATAAATAGCTGTGGATTTGTTTCTGATTTGCAAGGATTCCTTTAAATGTGTTTGTTTTATATGAAGCAACTTTTAAAACGTGCAAGACTGTGTGCAGCGACAAGCCACAGACAAAACTCATGAGACTCAGAGACTGCGATAGTATCATCTGGACGCACACACCCTCGTGGCAGTTACAGTGTGTCGAGTAAAACACAGTTTAAAATTTCTGGGATGATGCTTGGATGAGGGCTTAAAAATTCATATTTTAAATTTTCCAGAGTCAAAGGAGCTAAACACAGTTTTGGGAAAATTACAGAGTAAAATGTCTATCTATCTCCATAGTGAACTGACCAGAGAGACATAACTCAGCAAATAAAGAAGAAACCTGTTACATTTTCAAAGATGTTAAAGTTCTCTTTGCCGAGCTGTCGGTTTAATCCAGCATCAGCTATTTACACAGTTTACAGACTTTTAACTCCTTTATAGTGCAGTGATCCACATTAAGTAACTGTCTGACTGAAAAGAAAAATAATTCAGCAAGCAATTGCCCTTTAGCTACAGGAAGTTTCTCTGAATAACATCTGAATTAGGGAGAGGACTGTTTTGTGAAATTCCATTTTATTATTTATTAATTTAATCTTTCTTTCTTTGTTTCTTTCTTTCTTTCTTTCTTTAGCTTGTGCATTTTAATTATATTTATTTACTTATATTTAAAGTTCAGTCAGGTCACTTTATGTGTTTTCAGGAGCAGGTGTAAATTTCGTTTGTACCTACAAACATTTTGAAACTTCCAACATTTGGATGAATCCGGATATTTACGAACAATTTACATGCAAATTAATTCTGCTCATGTTTCATGAATGAGGCCCATTGTGTATTTGTGTGTAATGAATGTATATTGAGTGTGTGTGTTTATTGAATGTATGTTTCTGTTTATTGGATGTATATTGAGTGTATGTTTGTGTGCATTTAGTGTGTGTCTGTGTTTACTGAATGTGTGTTTGTGTTTATTGTATGTGTATGGAGTGTGTGTTTGTGTGTATTGAATGTGTGTTTTTGTTTATACAATTGTTTAAATGCACTGGATTTATTTACATATTAAATTTAACCTTAGGCCCTTTGAAGTTGAAAAAGAAAACAGAACACATGCAATAAGCAGAAGCTCTGGAGTTTGTCCTCCAGTTACAGCTCCAGAATTATGTCCATTTTATCAACAAGGATTTGGTCTATGACCATGTTACTGTAATGCATCTCTTTGAAAAATATTGTTTTATTTTATGATTATAAAATTGAGGGTTAGGGTTCTGCTGTTCCGCAGTGTGTTTCTCAGTGTTAGATTCCTCCCTCTCATCCTGATGAGAGACAAGAGAGGAGAGGAGAAAGTGATGAGCTCAGAAAAAGAGGAGAGGAGCAGAGACAGCAGATGAATGAGGGAGGTGATGTAGGAGAGGGTTTTGTCCTCTGAGCGATTTGGTGAGGACAAAGAAGAGTTTTCATCCAAAAAAGAGATGAAAAACCAAATAAACCTTCACCTGGAAAACACAGCATTTATTCATCAGACAGAAAGCAATATGCAGCTTTAGATTTGATAAAAAACACAGCTGCAAAATTTCATGTTTTCCTCCATCAGAGAGAAAAGGGAATACATACTTTTACAGAACTCTTCTCTTGTCCTTCCACATCCGTCCATCATTTACTTTTCACATATAAATGTTACAGTCTTCAGTCTGTAATAAAACACTGATTCATTCCAAATATAAATATCAAACCTTCATTAAAAAATAAAATCTGCACATCCATTTATCACCTGCAGGAAAACCTGCAGCTAACCCACAAATGAGAAATAATTGACCTCTGTCTGAACTCGGCTCAGAGCTATGCTATCAGATTAGAGTTAATGTTATGATTAGAAGACAGAGTGGTAGTGGACGTAGCATTTAGAAATTGTTGAGAGGCAACTGACTTTGCTGTCTGTTCAAATAATGGGAGAACAAGAATTATGCCTCTTTTACACCTCCTAGTAGTGATCCAGAAATGTTCCAGAGTTTTCCCAGAGGAGCTGTGTGTGTGAATATTGGTCCTGGACATTACCCAGACTTTATCCTCCTCATGCCCTGAGAAAGACTCACCTCATGTAAGAATGGAGCAGGAAATGTTCCGGAGTTTCTCCAGAAAGTGCTGCAGGTCCCCATGCCTAAATCATGTGTCTCATTTCTGGCTGCGAGAGCGCTACTCACAAAAAAAAAAAAAAATCAATAAATAAAAATGCATGTGTGAATGACTGCTCTGAGACAAATCTGGACCAGGCACTCTGGAGTTTCTCTAGAGATTCTCCGGTGTTAATGTGGAAAAGAGGCAAAAAGTCTGTCATGCAATGAAAAAAAGAAATGTTTTTCAATAAGGTGAGGTACTTTTTTTCAAAGTCTACTGTATCAGCTAGTGCATTTTGAGCCATTGTGTTTATGTTCCAGGATATTTTTTCTCCCTCCTCACTTGCTGTAGGACTTCCTGCTCTGTGATCCCAAACTTGGTGTAATTTAATGTTAAATATTTGACAGTGAAACATATTTCAGAACTGGGTGAAATTGGGATTCATTAAACCAGCCCCTGACTGACCTTTTCTTTAACTGACTGACAGGAAGCCAGAGCTACATAAGCATATGGTCTCAACTATGAGGTAAGTTCCTAATTCCACATGTTTAAATGAGGACACAATGCTGATTTTGCTGGATGACATTGTGCTGAATGATGTGGTGAGTGAGTCGCAGCAGGTTTCACAGCAGAAAAAAGGCATTGAGGATTACAATAAAATCCACAGGAACAATGCAAAAACCTGTGGCATTTATAGAAATCAAAAACATCAAAACATTATCCACACTGATCTCTGATAAACAACAACATGGGAACAAAAACATCACAGCAGTCGGGACACACACACACACCCACACACACACACAAAACACCAGGGTTCTCCATAAAAAATTCAGCAGAGCTGCAGGACGTCCCTTTTCTCAGCAAGTTTTCACTTGAGAAATTAACCAGATGCCACATCATGCTGTCAGACTGTGAGCTTTAAACTTGTTTTTGAGAAAGAAGATTTAACACTAAACACACTTTACCACAATGGACCGGTACAGAACACGCATTACTGCAGACACTGCACTGATCCACCTGTCAATCTCCTGCTCCATATTTCCCTCATTCATGAACAGGACCCCACGGTATTTAAACTCCTCCACTTGAGGCAGGATCTCACTTCCAATCTGGAGAGAGCACTCTATCCTTTTCCAACTGAGTACCATGGACTGGGACTTGGAGGTGCTGATCCTCATCCCTACCACTTAACACTCGGCTGCAAACTGGTCCAGCAAGAGCGGGAATTCCCAGCTCCATGAAGCCAACAAGACCATGTTATCCACAAAAAGCAGACTTTGAATCTTGAGACCACAAAACCGGACACCTTCCGCCACTTGGCTATGCCAAGAAATTCTGTCCATAAAAATTATGAACAGAACCGGTGACAACAGGCAGCCCTGACGGAGTCCAACTTACTGCCAGCCATATGAACCAGACTCCTGCTCTGTTTATACAGGGACTGGATGGCTTGTAGCAAAGAGCCCAGTACCCCATACACCCAGAGCAACCCCCACAGAATATCCAGAGGGACATGGTCGAATGCGTTCTCCTGATCTACAAAGCACTTTTAGACTGGTTGAGCAAACTCCCACGCACCCTCCAGGATCCTAGCAAAGGTAAACATCTGGTACTGTGATTCATGACTGAGGAAGAATCCGCATTGTTCCTCCTGGATCCGAGGTTCAACTATCAGTCGGATTCTCTTCTCCAGTACACCTGAATAGACCTTACCGGGGAGGCTGTATAGTTAGAAAACAAGTACAAATGAGAACACAAGTACAGACGAGAACACAAGTACAGAAGATAACAGAAGTACAGACAAGAACACAAGTACAGATGATAACACAAGTACAGACGAGAACACAAGTACACATGATAACACAAGTACAGACGAGAACACAAGTAGAGACAAGAACACTAGTAGAGACAAGAACACAAATACAGACAAGACCATATGTACAGAAGATAACACAAGTACAGACGAAAACACAATTACAGATGAGAACACAAGTACAGATGATAATACAAATACAGACAAGAACACAAGTACACATGATAACACAAGTAGAGACAAGAACACAAGTACAGACAAGAACACGAGTACACATGATAACACAAGTAGAGACAAGAACACAAGAAGAGACAAGAACACAAGTACAGACAAGAACACAAGTACACATGATAACACAAGTAGAGACAAGAACACAAGAAGAGACAAGAACACAAGTACAGACAAGAACACAAATACAGACAAGAACACAAGTACAGACAAGAACACAAGTACACATGATAACACAAGTATAGACAAGAACACAAGTACACATGATAACACAAGTAGAGACAAGAACACAAGAAGAGACAAGAACACAAGTACAGACAAGAACACAAATACAGACAGGAACACAAGTACAGATGATAACAGAAGTACAGACAAGACCATATGTACAGAAGGTAACACAAGTACAGATGAAAACACAATTACACATGATAACACAAGAACAGACAAGAACACAAGTATAGATGAGAACACAAGTACAAATGATAACACAAGTACAGACAAGAACACATACTGATAAAGAGCCTCAGATTCACTCCTGATCAGTTTTGCTTGACTCCTTCCTGTTTCCCCTCAGATGTTTTAGAACCAGACAAAGACCACAATGACCAAATAGTTCTAAACACTTGATCCAAAGTTTGGTCTCCCATCCTTAACTTCCAGGTGAAATGATCTGATCAGAGGAAAGCAAGGTTTCAGTTAGATTAGATTAGATTTATTTAGATTAGATGTCTTATTTCTGTTTCTTAAAAGGAATCATCAACATGCATATCACAATACGAAAGCATCTGGATAAAATAATGTATTGGTTTTCTTTTGATTACATTTCTGGTAAATTTAACTGATACATTTCTGAAAGGTTTAGATGTCTATGAGGTTGAACTACAAAGCCAATCCTTCATCTGTGTCTGACTTTAATCAGAGGAACAGTAGAAGTGTGTGTTGTGGCCAGTGCCAGAGATTTTAATCTTGCTTTCATTCTGGTGTATCAGATTCTCTCACAGTGAACTCACTGAGCTGGTTTAGGTTAAAACCTGATGAAGTAAAACATGCGGTGGTCAGTTCACACTGAAGTAAATACACAGGCCACAAGCCAGATTTTGTAGGCATGCATGGGGCCAAATGTGGTTGAGCACAGCTACATTTATCTAATACACAGCTTTTCTCCTTGCACTGGAGAGAGTCTCACAGCACTCATCTCTGTGTCAGGGGTTAAAGGATCCCACAGTGGAGTGTAATGAGGAGGAAAAAAACAGTTATTTCTCTGTTAGCCACATTAACCCTACACATTTTTCCCTAGGATCTAATGTAAAACTGTCCAACTGTGTTGGACTATAATGCATTTCTCTGCTCTTCTGTCTGAATCTGAGTGAGATATTCACACACAGATCACACACAAGCTTCAGTCATCATCTTATTTCACTCCTATGTCGTTTCAGTGTGTAAGAGACTACAGACAAATGTCAGTTTCAACTAGCTCCAGGGTCCTGGGGTGTCTGTGAGGAGTGTGGTGTGTTCTCTCTGTGTCTGTGTGGGTTTCCTCCGGGTGACTGTCTGTGAGGAGTGTGGTGTGTTCTCTCTGCGTCTGTGTGGGTTTCCTCCAGGTGACTGTCTGTGAGGAGTGTGGTGTGTTCTCCCTGGCTCTGTGTGGGTTTCCTCCGGGTGACTGTCTGTGAGGAGTGTGGTGTGTTCTCTCTGTGTCTGCGTGGGTTTCCTCCGGGTGACTGTCTGTGAGGAGTGTGGTGTGTCCTCCCTGCGTCTGTGTGGGTTTCCTCTGGGTGACTGTCTGTGAGGAGTGTGGTGTGTTCTCTCTGTGTCTGCGTGGGTTTCCTCCAGGTGAATGTCTGTGAGGAGTGTGGTGTGTTCTCTCTGTGTCTGTGTGGGTTTCCTCTGGGTGACTGTCTGTGAGGAGTGTGGTGTGTTCTCTCTGTGTCTGTGTGGGTTTCCTCCGGGTGACTGTCTGTGAGGAGTGTGGTGTGTTCTCTCTGTGTCTGCGTGGGTTTCCTCCGGGTGACTGTCTGTGAGTTGTGTGGTGTGTTCTCCCTATGTCTGTGTGGGTTTCCTCTGGGTGACTGTCTGTGAGGAGTGTGGTGTGTTCTCCATGTGTCTGCGTGGGTTTAATCCAGGTGACTGTCTGTGAGGAGTGTGGTGTGTTCTCCCTGTGTCTGCGTGGGTTTCCTCCGGGTGACTATCTGTGAGGAGTGTGGTGTGTTCTCCCTGTTTCTGAGTGGGTTTCCTCCGGGTGGCTCTCTGTGAGGAGTGTGGTGTGTTCTCCCTGTGTCTGTGTGGGTTTCCTCCATGTGACTGTCTGTGAGGAGTGTGGTGTGTTCTCCCTGTGTCTGCGTGGGTTTCCTCCGGATGGCTGTCTGTGAGGAGTGTGGTGTGTTCTCTCTGTGTCTGCGTGGGTTTCCTCCGAGAGACTGTCTGTGAGAAGTGTGGTGTGTTCTCCCTGTGTATGCGTATGTTTACTCCGGGTGACTGTCTGTGAGGAGTGTGGTGTGTTCTCCCTGTGTCTGTGTGGGTTTCCTCCGGGTGACTGTCTGTGAGGAGTGTGGTGTGTTCTCCCTGTGTCTGCATGGGTTTCCTCCAGGTGACTGTCTGTGAGGAGTGTGGTGTGTTTTCTTTCTGTGTCTGCGTGGGTTTCCTCCGGGTGACTATCTGTGAGGAGTGTGGTGTGTTCTCCCTGTTTCTGAGGGGGTTTCCTCCGGGTGGCTGTCTGTGAGGAGTGTGGTGTGTTCTCCCTGTGTCTGCATGGGTTTCCTCTGGGTGACTGTCTGTGAGGAGTGTGGTGTGTTCTCCCTGTGTCTGCGTGGGTTTCCTCCGGGTGGCTGTCTGTGAGGAGTGTGGTGTGTTCTCTCTGTGTCTGTGTGGGTTTCCTCCGGGAGACTGTCTGTGAGAAGTGTGGTGTGTTCTCCCTGTGTATGCGTGGGTTTCCTCCGGGTGACTGTCTGTGAGAAGTGTGGTGTGTTCTCCCTGTGTATGTGTGGGTTTCCTCCGGGTGACTATCTGTGAGGAGTGTGGTGTGTTCTCCCTGTTTCTGAGGGGGTTTCCTCCGGGTGGCTGTCTGTGAGGAGTGTGGTGTGTTCTCCCTGTGTCTGCGTGGGTTTCCTCCAGGTGACTGTCTGTGAGGAGTGTGGTGTGTTCTCCCTGTGTCTGCGTGGGTTTCCTCCGGGTGGCTGTCTGTGAGGAGTGTGGTGTGTTCTCTCTGTGTCTGTGTGGGTTTCCTCCGGGAGACTGTCTGTGAGAAGTGTGGTGTGTTCTCCCTGTGTATGCGTGGGTTTCCTCCGGGTGACTGTCTGTGAGAAGTGTGGTGTGTTCTCCCTGTGTATGTGTGGGTTTCCTCCGGGTGACTGTCTGTGAGGAGTGTGGTGTGTTCTCTCTGTGTCTGTGTGGGTTTCCTCCGGGAGACTGTCTGTGAGAAGTGTGGTGTGTTCTCCCTGTGTATGCGTGGGTTTCCTCCGG
>NW_027101181.1:0-15651 GCF_029633855.1 Hoplias malabaricus
TGGCTGGTCTGGCAGAGCTGACGGATGACAGCCAACTCTCAGCATTTGAAGCTGTGGTTCTGGCTCCTGCAGCAGCAGCGACTGGAGAACAGGGCCAGTCCAAAGTCTACACACACACACACACACACACACACACACACACACACACAATCTGCTACAAACACATATCATATGAGGGTCATGAGTGTGCTTAACCCGGTAAACCCCATAAATTCACTCATAACTACATACTGAAATAATAATTCACAAGGTTGTGTAATAAAACATTAGTTACTACGTAATAACTGAGTACAATGTGAATGACCTGTTTTAGTAACTCAGCGGTTTATAATAAACACTACAAAATATATAGTATCTAAGTCCTAACAACTAATGGAGAGTATTATTAGTTAGATTGTATACAGTGGTTACTAAGGTGTAGTAACTGTGTAGTAAATATTGGGTAATAGCTTAATTCAAATACATAGTAATGCTTGTGTAATTCACCGTAGTTACTGTATAGCATTATCCAAAGAACTATTACATACTGCTTACTGAACAGATGTTACTGAGTAATACATCATTGTTTCAGTAGGGTATAGTAGTGACTGAGTAATTCATACTGGTTATAGTAGTTACTAAGTACTTTAAAGTACTTATTGGGTAATTAATCTGCAGTTTACAGCTGAAGCGGTTAATCCATTCCCAGTCGTTTTACTGTTAACACAAAGAGGGAGGAGTAGAGAGCGAGAGAGAGAGAGAGAGAGAGAGAGAGAGAGAGAGAGAGAGAGAGAGAGAGAGAGAGAGAGAGAGAGAGAGAGAGAGAGAGAGAGAGACTACAGGTTTGAGACAGATGGCTCAGTGTCATTCATGACAGTCGGCCAGAATACAGCTTCCTCTGCACATTTATAACCCCTCCCTTACTCTATCACACACACACACACACACACACACACACACCTGCACACACAATCACACACACAAACACACACTTGAATATCCTAAAGCCCAAATTAAGCACACATTCAAATTCATTTACATTCACTTTCAGCTCAAAACAAACACACACACACACACACACACACACACACATGGTTTTCATGCTTTGAGGGGACATTACACTGACTTTCAAAGAGTTACTGTGACTACAACTGTAGCTAATATTTACGCAACCTATACCCTTACACTAACCATAACCTTACGCTTATTTGGACCGGTACTTTAAATCTAGTCTAACCCTAATCCGCTTTTAAAGCATTCACCTTAATAATTCATGATTTACATTGTGGGGACCAGGCCTCACTGTGTGATTGTGTAAAAAGATATTTGTCCTCACTGCAATGAGTAAACCCTATACACCCACCCCAACAAACACACACACACACACACACACACACACACACACACACACACACACACACTCACACTGTGTGATCAGGTAAAGATGTCTGACTGTGAAAAGTTCTGGAGTGCAGCGTGCCTCAGGCTGTAAGTTTGTGACTTCAACCCATCTGCCACAGATCTGCTCCAAATCTACTGCCAGAGAGAGGAGGGTGAGAGAGATAGAGGGAGAATGAATGATTGAGAGGGAGAGGGAGATCGAGAGAGAGAGTGAAAGCTTGAGTGTTTTAATGGCAGCAGAATAATAGATTCAGTGAGAACATTCTCACTGTCCTCAAAATCTTTACCTGCCTGCCAACATGCACGACACTGAGGACACATTCTCTCTCTCTCTCTCTCTCTCTCTCTCTCTCTCTCTCTCTCTCTCTCTCTCTCTCTCTCTCTCTCTCTCTCTCTCTCATCTCACACACTCTGTCATTCTCACACAGAGACTCACATTTTACACAAAATTTAAATCCAACTATAGTTTTACTGACTTTGTTTAAATTCACCTGAAAATCTGTTTTTGTCAAAAGGTCTTTGACAATTATTTAATATATGATGATAAAAAAGCACCCAAATGATTCAATGATTCAATTCTTCTGTTATTGGCAGGTTATTAGAAGGTCGTTTTTAACTCTGCTCTAACTCTTTGGA
Source organism: Hoplias malabaricus (assembly GCF_029633855.1). Taxonomy (NCBI): domain Eukaryota; kingdom Metazoa; phylum Chordata; class Actinopteri; order Characiformes; family Erythrinidae; genus Hoplias; species Hoplias malabaricus. The sequence goes on from NW_027101181.1 coordinate 2,017, forward strand.
GCTCAGGGTTAGGTTTACGGTTAGTGTAAGGTTTAGGGTTAGGGTTATGACTGATGGAAAACACAGTGCATTGTGTAAATCCCCAACATGTGAGCTATAGTTCGTCCTGGGAACAATCTTGTTATCAAATATGGAAGTTCTGTATGTACAGGTAAAGTGGTGACTTTAATGGTATGCCATTTAGCACTGTCAACTGTTAACTCATTTTTATTCATTCATTCATTCATTGTCTGTAGGCGCTTATCCAGTTCAGGATCGCGGTGGGTCCAGAGCCTACCTGGAATCATTGGGCGCAAGGCGGGAATACACCCTGGAGGGGGCGCCAGTCCTTCACAGGGCGACACACATTCACTCACATCTTATGGACACTTTATGAGTCACCAGGCCACTTACCAACGTGTGTTTTTGGACCACTGGAGGAAACCCAATGCAGACACTGGGAGAACACAAAACTCCTCACAGACAATCACCTGGAGGAAACCCACACAGACACATGGAGAACACACCACACTCCTCACAGACAGTCACCCGGAGGAAACCCACGCAGACACAGGGAGAACACACCACACTCCTCACAGACAGTCACCCGGAGGAAACCCACGCAGACACAGGGAGAACACACCACACTCCTCATAGACAGTCACCTGGAGGAAACCCATGCAGACACAGAGAACACACCACATTCCTCACAGACAGTCACCTGGAGGAAACCCACACAGACACATGGAGAACACACCACACTCCTCACAGACAGTCACTCGGAGGAAACCCACGCAGACACAGGGAGAACACACCACACTCCTCATAGACAGTCACCTGGAGGAAACCCATGCAGACACAGAGAACACACCACATTCCTCACAGACAGTCACCTGGAGGAAACCCACGCAGACACAGAGAACACACCACTCTCTTCACAGACAGTCACTCGGAGGAAACCCACACAGACACAGGGAGAACACACCACACTCCTCACAGACAGTCACCCGGAGGAAACCCACGCAGACACAGAGAACACACCAAATTCCTCACAGACAGTCACCTGGAGGAAACCCACGCAGACACAGAGAACACACCACACTCCTCACAGACAGTCACCCGGAGGAAACCCACGCAGTAACCTGTTCTTTGGGCGTCTATTGAAGAACAGAGTTGTCTAAGAAAGTATGCAAGTATATGGAAACAGAGTCTGTAATTATAGAACAACACTGTGTACAACCTGTATGGTGAATTGAGGTAAACAGGACAGTGAGGGTTGGAAATGTGGTAAATTTACAGTAGAAAAAACAAATGTAACCATAGAAAGGAGAAGCGAAAGTGGAATATATTAAATTACCAGCGCAATTTCTAAATACTGTAGTTTCATTTATTTATTTTTTTGTTCTGACCAAAACCCATCACGAGCTATTAAAGTTATGACGGTTGCTGGGTTAAAGCCCGACTCTGACACATCATCTGTCCACCGAGGCCTGTTTTAAGGTCAAGACGCCGCTCTATAAACCTTCTGTTTAGACGTGAAGGAGCGGTGATTAAACACAGCGAGACGGAACAAGACAACGCTTCCACAGTGGAATTCCACAGTGGGCATCCGACGTGTTTCTGTTTATTCACGGTTCACTGTTTTCATTCTGCTGTCGGATTCAAGAGAGGGCGAAAGAGATGAAGCCATGAAAAAAAAAAGAAAAAAAAAAAAGTATTTAGACGTTCTTTCCTCTTGCCTCCTGCCAAAACCTGCTCTTAATTAGCTGCAGTCACAAAAGCAGACCCAAAGAATTCAGCGGCGTCCACTTCATTAAGGGTGTTACAGGGGGAGGAATCCGGGGCGTGGAGGAGGACGCTGAAGAGTGCTGTCTTTTTTTTTTTGTCTTTTTGACTTACTCAAATAGTGCCCCATCTGTGGCAGTGAAGACAGACACACACACACACACACACACACACACCTGGAGCAGTAGCGGCGATCCCAGTGCCCAGGGAAACATTGAGCGTCATGTGCCTTGTTCAAAAGGAGATTGGCTGTGGATGTTGAGGGAGGATAAAGTGCCTCTCAATGCCTGCCTCCTTCCTATTGGTCGAGGGCCTTGTGCCCAGTGATTGTAGGCTATGGACCTAGAGGATGATGCAGTTACAGAATGATTTAATTGATTAAATTTATTTATACAATATTATATTTATTATCCCCTTTAACGTGTGGAGTGCAGTTAAGTAAGTGTTAAATAAAAGAGGAGTGACCCAAAGTTTGGACAGGCAGGATACAGCAGTGAGATTAAAGAGCAAGGTGTGTGTGCCACATGCTGAGCAGGCTGATACAGTGTGTGTGTGTGTGTGTGGAGAGAGGGAGAGAGAGAGGGATGCTCTCCACATTTGCTGGCACGCTCACCGCTTCATTAACGAGGATCAGGGCTAGCTCTCTCTCTCTCAGTTGAAACTCATCTGGACTCGCTTAAGTTCTTGTCACCTTTGATGAAAATCACACAACACTGATCCAAGTTCAAGGACCGCCATAAACACTTTCTTCGCTCACTCATTAAGTTCCGCCAAGGCGATAAAAAAGCCGGCTCACCGTGCCTCGCCTTCAAAAAGTGTAGCGTTTTTCCTTTTTTGCCTTCCCCTCGTATCAGTTAATTGGCGCACACTGAAAGAGACTTTGATCAAATAAAGACATTATTTAAGTTTTAAAAGGGAATTTTTACATTTTTCAAACTGAAAGTCACAGAATAAACGACCCAGGTCTGAGCTGCCTTTGGCACGAGTACAGTACAGAGCGATCTGCACAGGGTCAGTGTTTTCTCTGTGTCTGTGTGGGTTTCCTCAGGGTGACCCATGGTCCAAAAATTAGCATCCATTACTATGTGTTATGGGGAATGGATTGTATGTGTCAAAAAATTACATCCTCTTTAATATTCATTCATTCGTTCATTGTCTGTAAGCACTTTTCCAGTTCAGGGTCGCGGTGGGGTCCGGAGCCTATCTGGAATCACTGGGCACAAGACGGGAACACATCCTGAAGAGGGCGCCAGTCCTTCACAGGCTGACACATACTCTCACACACTTAACACCTATGGGCACTTTTGAGAAACAAATTCACCTACCAACATGTGTTTTTAGACCGTGGGAGGAAACCGGAGCACCCGGAGGAAACCCACGCAGACACAGGGAGAACACACCACACTCCTCACAGACAGTCACCCGGAGGAAACCCACGCAGACACAGGGAGAACATACCACACTCCTCACAGACAGTCACCCGGAGGAAACCCACGCAGACACAGGAGAACACACCACACTCCTCACAGACAGTCACCCGAAGGAAACCCACGCAGACACAGAGAGAACATACCACACTCCTCACAGACAGTCACCCGGAGGAAACCCACGCAGACACAGGAAGAACACACCACACTCCTCACAGACAGTCACCCGGAGGAAACCCACGCAGACACAGGGAGAACACACCACACTCCTCACAGACAGTCACCCAGAGTGGGACTCGACCCCACAACCTCCAGGTCCCTGAAGCTGGTGTGACACCTACCTGCTGCACCACCATGTGGCCTCACTCTTTAATAATAATAAATCTTTAATTTATAATGTATTACTTATTTTATTTATTACTTATTTTATATTTTATAGTCACATTGTTTACATTATTTATTATATATATATATATATATATATATTGTTTTTTTTTTTTTCATTTCTTTCTTCAGTTCAGCTACAGGGTGCCCCTCAATGTACTTCAGAATGAAAACAAGATTCTGGATTTTTTTAAATATATTTTTTATTAATTATTATTATTTTTTTAAATGTTCATAGAGACTCATATTAATTATGATCCTCCACTTTGACTGTGGCTGTGTTTAGCTTTAGGTCCGTACAGTTTGATCCTGAGGGTACAGAGTCTGCACCATTACCCACGGTGAAATAAGTAGAGAATAACTTCCCACCCACATAGAGCAGGACGTAGAGGGAGAACGAGGACGTTGTATGCAGATATAGAGAGAAAGAGAGAGAGAGAGAGAGAGAGAGAGAGAGAGAGAGAGAGAGAGAGAGAGAGAGAGAGAGAGAGAGAGTGGACTGCAAGGCTGCATAATTGATTAATGACTTATTTTCCACTTCCAGCGTTCAACTTTTCTATTCCTTCTGAAGTCCCTCTTGTTCATAATTGATGAATGGAGGTGTAGGTTAGGTAGCTGCTCTCTCTCTCTCTCTCTCTCTCTCTCTCTCTCTCTCTCTCTCTCTCTCTCTCTCTCTCTCTCTCTCTCTCTCTCTCTCATTCACTCGGCCACTAAGGAAAAGACAGCACTATCAAGAGACTGCTTTGCAATATCAAGAGTGAGCAAAGTGTATGGGGGAAATGAAAAGGCATGTTCAGATATATTTGTCACGGTGAACGTGTGAATAATGCATGCACTGTAAAACACTCCGAATCCATCCTACAACTTCACAGTGACTAATAGATTAACACTTTATGTGAAACTACCACTGACAAGAGATAATACTCTACAATCATACATTTATTCACTTTATGTTCAGTTTGAGCTTTTTCTTTTTATGAAGTAAATTTGAGAACTTTTAACTGTAGCTTTCATTGTTTGCTTTTTGTTTTTATTTTATTTGAAACTGGGAAAAAATGGGGTATTATCACTGAAGAAGAATAAAGATTGCACAGAAATAACTCCAAGTAATAACCAATTGTGCACTGTTACATAGTAATAACAGTTATAAAAGGGTAATTACTGAATAATAAGGTTTATAGGTGTAAAGCTGTACTTGCCTCAGCATTCCCCAAGTACTGTTCTATTAAAATCAACAACTATCCTGAGGTTTGAAAAGGCCAGAAACTGCAGGGTGTTTTCACCTTGACGGCAAAGAAAAACCGGGCCAAAACAGAGCCTTTAAAACAAGTCTGGAGAGCTCAGAGTCGGCACAAAACTTCTACTTGAGGAATGCCCACTGCGCCCAGCCTCCGCAGATCTCCCGAGACTGTTTTTTTTTAACCGTTATTTCGCAATAATGTGCAAACGGAGCCTGCTTAATAAGAAATGAAAGGTAACAGCTTTGAAATTCATCCCCGAATCCGCAGCATTGTTCCCCTCGAAAAAAGGGAAAAAATAAAATAGAGAGAGGGAAGAAAGAAAAAGAGAAATAGGGGGAAAAAAAAGCATCTCTTTCAAAGAGGAAAAAAAAAAACTCACTCGGAGAATTGTCCTCCACGTTTATTTATTTATTTCAGGGAGAGATAGGGAGAAGAAGAGGAAAAAGAAAAAAAGGAAAGAGCGCCGTTCACACGCTGAGTTATGAATAGGTCTGGCTCCCCGTGCGCTGTGGTCAGAAGTGGGGCAGCAGTCTCTCGCTTCTCCCCCTCTCTCTCACTTACTCTCTCTCCATTTGCAGAGAGGGGGAGAGTAAGAGAAGAAGTGAAAGACAAGAGCTAATCTCCCCTACAGCGAGAGTTTCAATGTCTAATCCCGTCCTCCTTTCAAACAAGCCGCTCGCCTCCTTCGCCGGCCTGCTAATCGGTCAAATATTAGCCAGTAGAAACCTGCCGCAGCTCCCTCACCTACTCAGAGGTTTACCTACTTACAGACGCCTTTGTAAAGAGGAACGGTGCTGTTAGCGCTCCGCCACAATGGCCTTTAGTGTGCTCAGGTTTCAAAAGGCTGTTAGCACAAGTGTTCGCTTAAACGAGCCCAACGTGGCTTTGTGATGTAAAGCTTTCAACAGAATGTCCTTTGCTTGTCTCTTATCCTGGGGATTGAGGAGGTAAGCTCTGGAGCCTTCCCTCACCTGTTTAAGAAAGTAGGAAAGCAGTAGCAAGTCCTAGAAGTTCGCAGCCACTAAAATTGCATGTAATTGTAGATACACAAACACTCTCCTTGGAAATAACAGACAGGAGTACTGTGTTTATGTAGCTCCGCCCCCTTGTTAACCTACTCCACAGTGTACCTCCATCCAGTAGGTTTCCAACACGGATGGTTTGTTCCTCTATTCTTGCCGTAAAAAAAACGAGTTTACACTAGGTGTTACAACACTGCTGTGAGGATTTGATGGCATTGAACCACAACAGCATTAGTCGGATCATGTCAGAGATTGGACGACTAGTTCTACAGGGTGGGCCATTTATATGGATACACCTTAATAAAATGGGAATGGTTGGTGATATTAACTTCCTGTTTGTGGCCTATTAGTATATGGGAGGGGAGGGGGGGAACTTTTCAAGATGGGTGGTGACCATGGTGGCCATTTTGAATTCAGCCATTTTGGATCCAACTTTTGTTTTTTTCAATGGGGGGGAAGAGGGTCATGTGACACATCAAACGTATTGGGAATTTCACAAGAAAAACAATGGTGTGCTTGGTTTTAACATAACTTTATTCTTTCATGAGTTATTTACAAGTTTCTGACCACTTATAAAATGTGTTCAAAGTGCTGCCCATTGTGTTGGATTGTCAATGCAACCTTCTTCTCCCACTCTTCACACACTGATAGCAACACCGCAGGAGAAATGCTCGCACAGGCTTTCAGTATACATAGTTTCAGGTGCTGTACATCTTGATGGTATGGTGTGGTATATGGCGTACAAAGATAGTGGGGTCATTCTTCATCAGTGGAAACCTCAAAGCCACTGGATATGCGAAATTGCTACATGATGATGTGTTTCCCTCTTTATGCACTGAAGCTGGCACGTTCCCTGAGTTTTTCCAGCAAGATGGTGCACCACCACATTTCGGGTGTCAGGTCCGAGCATTCCTAGATTGAAAAAACAAAAGTTGGATCCAAAATGGCGGACTTCAAAATGGCCACCATGGTCACCACCCATCTTGAAAAGTTTCCCCCCTCCCATACACTAATGTGCCACAAACAGGAAGTTAATATCACCAACCATTCCCATTTTATTAAGGTGTATCCACATAAATGGCTCACCCTGTATGTCACAGACATGACGTTTGAGTCATGTGTAGCTGCCCATAACTGTGTGGCCCCCAATAGAAACCCCTTTAAATGTCCACCAATGATTTTTATCGCTCTTGATCTAAGAGTGTGCAGGTAGAGCAGCTCACAGAGAGAGCACCTGTTTACTGTTCATGAAGAATAAACCTTAACAAAATGTCCCATGTCCTCTGCTATCACTCAGATAAAAAACTAACATTCCACCCCATATATTTTCAATAAAAAATAACAACATTACGGATAAACAGGAGGAATTCCCTGAACTGGATGATCTAGGAAGGGGTTCAGGTGAGTGGAGACCCCCAGCCGTGGCATAAAACATCTGCATTTTTCATGAAACAAAAAAAAAAGAAATCCTCAAAGCAGAACCTAGATATTAGTCACTTTAGTAATTAAAAATGCATATTGCTCGGCGCAGCCTGGCGCCTGTGCATTATTCAAGGGCCGAGTTACCTCAGCTCAAAAGGATTTTTAATGTAAAACAGAGCTCTCTTGGTGACTGTGTGCACTTCTCCTCTCCCCGTTGGGTGTTTTTTTTTTTCCTTTCACTGCTGAGGTTCCATTAGACGCATGCAGGGTTTAATTCGAGGATGGGTCTATTGATCAGGTTGAGGAGGAGTGAGTCTGAAAGTGTGTCAGCGACTCAGACAACAGAGTTGACTTTACAAAGTATGAGGTACAGAGGCGAATTGCCCCCTGGAAGGTTTGGGATCGCACCTGGACGTTAAATGACAATAATGTTCCCTGGTTTAATGATGAAATAATATTATGTGAACATTAATGAGGTCAGGGATTAGTTGGGGACCAAAATGCCACTACAACTCAAGCTAAAATTACTGCCTGGTGAATTGCCACCTCAGTCAGGAATTCATAATTAAAGTCATTTCTGATTTGAGAAGAAATATAGATCAGTGAGTGTGAGATATACTAAAATTATCAATTTTTAAAGACTAGTTCATATGTAAATACTGCTACAGGAACCTGATTATACTGATATTTACTGTTTTCAGTACATGCTTTTAATATATTAATGTGTATAACTGATTACTATTACAGTCGCTATTATTATTACTATCCCAGTAAACAATTAGCAGTTGATTCAACGTTGAAATAACGTAATGACTGCCGTCTAATCAACGTTCTCTTAAGGTTGAAAATGAAAGTTGAAAAGACGTCCAAACACAGACATTGAAAAGATGACTATTAGATGTATTTTGGACGTCCATTGACGTTATTAATTGGTCCCCGAAATAAATTACTTGTATAAAACGCATTTTGGACGTCCACTGACGTTATCGATTGGTCACCACTTAACTAACTTATTAAGATGGATTTTGGACGTCCATTTACGTTTAAAATATGTCCTTGACGGACAGACTACTTTTAGACCTATTTTGAACATCCAGGGACGTTCCTTGTTTACTGGGATTGCAGTTCATTTGTAACAATTGCTAAATGAACACTATTAATGTGTAATTACAGAGTAATAAACTGAATCAAAATAACATTTTGGTGCTATTTTTAGTCCGAAACTTGCATGCTGATTATAAATCAAACAAATTCCATTTTCATTCAATATTTATTTAATTGATATTGTTCCAAGGGCTTAGATCTAAAACCGATGACTGTGTTCACAGTGTCCATGAATGTCCTCTTGTTCTTGCTGACAAGGACTAGCATGGATCTGTTTACACTCCACTGTAAATGAAAACCTGGTTTCTATTTGCAGCTGCTCCGAGAGGGACATGTTTCACGCCACTGAAATCACATCACCACCAAACAAAAAGTTTACCAAACTTTAAACCAGGAAATCTGTGACATATTTATGCTGTTCCTTGAAAAACAAAAAGGAAACATAATATTTATCAATAGCTCCAGAAACTCTCGATCCAAAGCCTCCCGTTTGGAGTTAAAGCGATGAAGTCAAACAGTCGGAAGCCCCTCCTGAAAAAGCCTGGAGTTCTTTCGGCTGAGACCAGAAAAAGAACTGACAGGATCGAAGCCGAGGCAAGAAAAATGTCCCCCATCAAATTTTGATCACTAAAGGTACTTAATGGTACAGGGTTTTTTTTTTACTGTACAAAACACCCATTACTAATATTTTCTCCGCAATACGTGTTTGACTTTGCACTTTTCAATTTTAATCAAGGAGCTCAAATAATGCATGAGGGCTCATGCATTATTGAGTGAAATTCCCTGGAGAAGTGGAGGTGCTCAGAATGATGCTGCTCTTCACTCTTCCAGGTGCTCTGGTCCCTGTTAAATCACATGGGTTATTAAAAGACCATCAGGCACAAGACCCATTTTTGTACAGACAGAGTCCTGCAGGGAAAGAAGGAGGCTGGGACGAGGCTGGAACAGGATGGAATGTGAGGACCACTAAAGGAAGGTGGAATACTAACCTTATGACTACAGCATCAAAATCATTGTGATGCTTCACCGATAATAGGGAAAATAGAACTTCTCTAGGCTCAGCACTGCAGAAACAGCACTGTGTAACTCTTAGAGGAGGGTAGTCCTTTTTGTGTATTACTGCTTAGAGGTAATATTTAGTGACTCTGAGAAACCACCACAGCTGCTTTTTTTATTTTACAATAATATCATCGTTGTTATTGCACAATTACACGTTTATATTTGTTTAGATACAAAATCAAATTGCACACATCAATTATATATTTAAAATTACAATAAACACTGAAGGCGGCCTCTCTGACTTTTCCCAAGAATAAATAAATGAGAACACTTATTTTCAATGAGCTACATGTGAGCAATTGATGAACACAATGGTAACGGATAGTCAACGCTTTACTCAGGGATGGCAATGAAGATCTAGTGACTGGAAGTCTAATGGGAGCTGACAGAAATCAGACATCCCACAAGCCCTAGACACTCAGGTTTCTGAAACAGTACACTCGGTTTAACCTTCCTCCTGTGTTAGCTTTCTGCTACCATCTCTTATGTAAATGAATCAGTTTTGACCTGTGTTTTAAATCAGCCATAAGATCACCCTAAAAACTGTTATTCTTCCTTATCCATGAAAGCATTGTTTTTAATTGCTCATTGTTGCAGACTGTAAACTGGAGATGTACACGATACAAAATACCAACTCTAACCTGACAGGGCCTTACATGTCTGGACATGTCTGTCTTTCCTTGTTTTGTGAAACAGACAAAGATAGAAGCCCCTAACTGAAGCTCGAGTGGTTGTAGGAGGAGCCAGCTGTAGGCTGTTGGTGTACAGTGTGTTTATGAGTCCAGATTTAGCACTTGTTATTGTTTTCTGATTTAAAATTACACCTGGGTCACAGAAAAGCCATAGATTTTAACAAGAGCATTTTATAATGTGTTATTTTGTTTAATTGGAGGTTCCTGACAAAGTCTTCATGCAATAAACAAATCTATGGAGGAGTTTGTACTCATTTAAAACGGGTCGCTCAAGACCCTAACACAAGAGGAAGGTTAAAAGTTTCAATAATAAGCCAAGTGTAAAACACAGTTGAATCAAGGAATGCTCCTATAACAAACAGTGGAAGGTGAATATTAAAACTGGATTATGAGCTAGTAACCATTAACCAAAGAAGAGACTCCAGCTCCGGGTAAACACATTCCACTCTCACTATTCATTCACTTTAGAGTCATCTAGAAGTGGAAAGTGAGATGGGAGGGAGGGAAGCAGAGAGAGAGAGAGAGAGAGAGAGAGAGAGAGAGAGAGAGAGAGAGAGAGAGAGAGAGAGAGAGAGAGAGAGAGAGATTTGTAGTGAATATATCAGTGGAAATGATGAGCTTTTATGCCGTCTCTTTTTAGGACAATAAGCCTCTGAACAATCTATTAGCCTCTAAATGGAGTTCTAATTGAGCCGGTGTCAAAGTGGGCAAACAATGACGCTTCTGTCGCCGTTAATAAATTACCCACACAATCTATGAGCCTTAATGTTAAGTTGCATTCAAATGGAGTCCATTAAGAGGGGGGGTGTGGATGGGGGGGGTCTTTCACAATATATTTGGATGCAGACTTTGGCTTTGGCTTTTTGCCTCATTTCACTGTGAGGAGCCTGCTCTCACTATCAACTGTAATGAAGATGAATCCAGAGAAACATACCTTTTCTATGTGGAGAGACAGAGAGTGAGAGAGAGGAAGGATGAGGAGGAGCAAAGGGAGAGGGGGGGGGCAGTGGAGAGAATAGGAGAAGACAGGAGGCCTAAGGAGAAGTAGAGAGAGAGAGAGAGAGAGAGAGAGAGAGAGAGAGAGAGAGAGAGAGAGAGAGAGAGAGAGAGAGAGAGAGAGAGAGAGAGAGAGAGAGAATTGATAGGGACATAAACAATAAACAAGGAGTGTGAGAAAGAGAGGAAAGGAAAGAGAATGAAAAAAAGAAAGAGATAAGAGAAAAAGAAAAACCGTGAGAGGAAGAAGAAGAAAGGAGAGAGAGAGAGAGAGAGAGGGAGAGAGAGAGAGAGAGAGAGAGAGAGAGGGTGGGTAAATACAGAGAGGTGATTAAAACAGGCGCGCCTTAACGAACGCCAGCTAATGAAATGGATATGCTAATGTTGTCATAGTTAGCAGATGGAATTGAAATTACTTATTGTAATGCACGTGTTATGGTATTATTAACACGACGCATTAAAGGCACACACTGTATCATATGTCACCACTGGATGGAGTTCAGCTTCTCCGCAGAGACACAGAGAGAGAGAGAGAGAGAGAGAGAGAGAGAGAGAGAGAGAGAGAGAGAGAGAGAGAGAGAGAGATAGTAATGGCAGTCTTAACACTGGAAAAGAAAGCAAGAGTAAATAAAAGAGCAAGCGAGAGGGAGAAAGAAAGAAGTAGCTCAAAAAAGGAGAGGAAAATAGAGAATAGATAGATAGATAGATAGATAGATAGATAGATAGATAGATAGATAGATAGATAGATAGAGGGAGAGAGAAAGGGAGTGTGAGGAGGAGAGAGAAAGCGAGAGAGAGAGAGAATGGAGAGAAAGAGAGAGCGAAAGAGATGCTACATTGGTGATCAATGTCCTGTGCTGTGCTCCAAATGCTGTGGTATAGTAAAAGTGCTGGACTACATCTTCTCTAGTTGGACAAGGCTCCAAATGTAGTGCACTACATAGTAAACAGGGCATTGTTTGGAGCACCATCCATTACTTTGAGGATGAATTTAAGTGGGGTTTGTGATCCAGTTGCTAACCCTCCATCATCAGGACCCTTACTTCACTGCAATATTCCCATGGCTTAAAGCCATCAAATCCTCACCGAAGTGTTTCTAGTGGTTGAAGTGTAGAGGCCGTTACTGCAGGATGTCCACAACCTTGACCACAGACATGACCATCTCTCTCTCCTCTCTCTCTCTCTCCTCTCTCTCTCTCTCTCCTCTCCTCTCTCTCTCTCTCTCTCCTCTGGGTGGGTAGGGATGGCTCTGTTCTGCTCATTTTACAACCATAATGTTAGCTAGAATTAGCGTCTGTTAACCCACATGATATATCTGAATGGCTAGGTTTTCTCCTCCAATGGTGTTAAGCTGTGTAAACGCAGGCGTCTCTATGGTAACCTTTTAATAAATCTCTGATCCTAATCCAAGCCTGAACCTCAATCCTACAGGCCACCATAGGCTTTTACATCTACTGTTACTCTACACCTTATGGATAGTTGCAGCAGTGTGTGGCATCAACTCATTCATTCATTCATTCATTCATTCATTCATTCATTCATTCATTCATTCCACTCATCCATTCATTCACTCATCCATTCATTCATTCATTCATTCATTCATTAATTCACTCATTCATTCATTCACTCACTCACTCACTCATTCATGTCTTCATCCTGATCAGGGTCACAGTGGGTCCAGAGCCAAGAATCAATAACACACAATGTAAGGAAACTCACAACTGTGGAGAGTTTCACTCACACACACACACACACACACACACACACACACACACACACAGTCACACATTTGGAGAGTTTAGCACCTCTCACCCATTCACTCACACACTCACACCCGAACCAAGGGACACACACAGTCAGTTGCGCACACACACACACACACACACACACACACATACACACACACACACACACACACACACACACACAACCTGTGGACAGTTTGGCACTCTCACCCAGTCACTCACACACTCACACCGAACTGAGGAACACACAACACAGTCAGTTGCACACACACACAGACACACACACACACATACACACACACACACAGTGTCTGATGTAACTTATATCAGGTAATCAGATTGGCCTTCTGATTTACACTTTATCACTAGGCAGCAAAGCCCACCCTGACCACACACACACACAGCACACACACACAGGTCCAGACGTAGCTTGCCTGTAGCTAATGTAAATACAGTAGATGTGAAGAGAGATGCTGGGCTGTCCTGGGTGGTGGCTGAGATCAGACTCTTAGACATCCCCTGCAGCTGCGTACACACACACACACACACAAAGAGCGATTGAAGTTCAGGGAGACAGACGCTCTTTCTCCTCCAGTCCTGAGGTGCTGTTTTTTTTTCTCTACATCAATCAAAGAAGTGATTTTCAGGTGAAGTCAGAAATGCCTATTCAGCATCACAGAGGCCAAGGAAGCCCTGCACCAACCCCCCCCCCCCCCACCCACACACACACACAGACCACCAAATGTGAGGGAGAACACACCACTCCATGCCAGAGAATA
>NW_027101182.1:0-17472 GCF_029633855.1 Hoplias malabaricus
TCAGGTGAAGGGTATTGTAGAAACATTGGGGGATCCACCAATATCTACCTCCATCACGAACATCAAGGTTGTGCTTCTGATCCTATAATAAAATGAATGATTGTCATTATCATTATTTCTGTAAGCAATATTTGACTCCTGGATACTAATTGGAAAATACCATTTCTTCACTATGAATGATTTTTTCTATGAAGTCATTTTACCAGATACTGGAAACTTTATGTGAGGATTTGGTAGCAGCTGGGTGCAGAAGCAGAGCTCACCCACTATAAAAGGTTTACACACTCTTGGACACTGCGGACCTGTGGACATTTATTTTATTCTACTGGACATAACGAGGGGGTCACTACTGTGTTTGTGCTAGTAAATGGATGCATATATGCAAAGCATCTCAGCACAGAGCAGCTGCTGAAAACATTAGTATCAAATTATCATAAAACATTTCCTCTGCCATCAAATCCTCACGGAAATGGACATGTTTAAGGCCCTAAAAGCTTAATGTCAGAAACAAGTTGGTGTTGTCATTCACCTCATGATGATGGAATTCTATGTAAAATCTGTTTTGAAATAACAGATAAAAGAGAAGGACAGAGGACAGTGACCTACAGAGTCACAGGGAGAAGAGAAGTTTAAAACATTGGTTAATTATGACTAAATTACATTGATGTAGAGGTTCTAGATAGGTCTGAGTTCATGTAGTGTTTTGTCCAAATTCTACCATGACACTGACTAGAGCAACATCATCAGATAAAGTCTTGAATGCCTTTGAAGAGTCAAAATATACAGTACATATTGTTTAATGACATTATTGATGTATATTATGGCATACGCTGGCTTTTCAGTATAGTGTTTCATATTTTCCTAATGTTATATTCATTAAGATATTAATCAAATATATGTTTCTCTCTTGGAAATGGATGTGAAATGGTTTTCCATCAAAGTCCTTTTGGCAGTTCAGTGAGTGTGAGTGTGTCTGTGTGTGTGGTGCTCAATAGCTATCAAAAACAGCATATTCCCTGAGTTGGCACCAATGTCTTTGTAAATTTCTCACACAACATTGATCTCGTGAGCTTCTGATGTTGGATGTTGGATGACATCCTAACTCATCTCAAAGCTATTACTTGGTTCTCCATTGCTCCATAGAACACAGTTCCACTGTTCCACAGCTCAGCACTGGATGTGTGGGTGTTCCTACTCTTCTAACCCACAGTTCACTTCAGGAAATGCAGTCTAATACTCATGTGTATCTACTTCAGATCGTCACATTCTACCAGTCCATTCTACCATACCAAAATATGTGCACCTTAAAGTCACAGACTAACTGTGAAAGTTGTCTTTATCTTTGATAATTGTGAATCTCTGGACATAATAAGGTGGTCATTGCAACGTCTGCGCTAGTAGATGGACATTTGTGTGCAAAGCATCTCAGAGCACTTCAGCTGCTGATAACATCAGTGTGTGATTATCATCAACTCTTCCCACTGCTTTCACAGAATAACATTACATGCTATTACACCACAACAATCCAAAGTTTATCAGCAAAAGTTATGAAACAGTTCATGTGACGAAAGTGCAGAAAGACCAGCTGCTGTTTAGGCACATATACTCAGGCCCATACTCTATCAGTTCATTACGGAAATGGACTGGCTCTGGGCCCTAAAGGGTTATTATCAAAAACAAGTGTCTGTTGTCACTGAGTGTGTGACGAGGGGAATTTATGTAAAGTGTGTTTAGGTGAAACAGGAGATCAGTTCAGTCCTGCGTCTGAGGTAAACAGGAAGAGGTGGAGAGGTCAGAGATAAGAGAGAGAGGATAGAGAGAGATACAGAGTCACAGGGAGAAGAGAAGAAGACAGAAGTGGACGCTAAGAGGAGAACAGAACCAACACCGAGGTAGGATTCATGTTTCATTAACATTAACTCAGAGCTAAAGAAGCTGCTCCAGTCTTCTGCTGGGGTTAGTTTTCATAGTGGACACTGGATAAAGAGAAAGTTCTACATAGTGACCCAGTTACTGTGAGGTACACACTCCAAAAGAACTGGAGAATCACTCTGAGGAACATCACTGAACTACACTGAGAACCTACACAGGTTCTAGATAATACCTTAGTAATTGTGGAAAATATTCTAGAATGTATTGGACAATTATTTTAATTAACATTGCCAAACTACATTTAGATCCCAAAGGTTCTAGACTTCATGATTATTTTGGGTAGTAAATATCTAGGTTTTACCTGTAGAGGTTCTAGACAGGTCTGAGTGACTTTAATGTTTGTACAAACTCTACTGTGATGCAGAGAGTCACAAAACAGTAGGAAAATTACTATGAATCCAGATCTAAATATTGAATCTTAAATCTTCAAATATTCAAAACATTTCAAGAGTGCAAAATGTGTGTTTGACTTTATTTACATTACTTATATATTATTTGGCATGAATTTTCATTATTTCAGTATCTGTAAAGTGTTTCTTGTTTCCTAATGTGATTTTCATGAACATATTAATGACCAGTTTCTCTCTATTTTTCTCTTAGAAATGTATCTGAAGTGGTTTTCCATCAATGTCCTTTTGGCAGGTCAGTGTGTGTGTGTGTGTGTGTGTGTGTGTGTGTGTGTGTGTGTGTGTGTGTGTGTGGTGGATAGCTATCCAAGGTGGCACCTTACCTTAAGTGGCACCAAGTTCAGTTTAAATATTGCCCATTAATATTATTATTTATTTATTTATTTATTTTAAATGAATAATGAGGAATAAACCAAAGCAGAAAGGAACATAAAAACATACATTTCTGATTACATTAGAAGTAACTTAAATGTATAGTAAATAGCTTAATTAAGGTTTCGAATGCCACTATCTCCACTATTTTTATTTTTTTTTTCATTACAGAATGGCCAAAGGATGGAGGGGCAGAAATTGAAAGTTGAAAAATTGATATTGAAAGACTTTTAAAATCTTTTAAAATCAACTATTTAAATAATTACTTCTTAAGGTGTATTCAACCTTATAGCTATTAAGCAGTATATAAGCTAATGTTGCAACAATGTTAACAACATCTGACTTGCTAAAATTTGTTCACAAACTTTCCCCCTCTGGTTTACAATTGGTCTCTCATTGAATTATTGTTCCTGAATAGCCAAACCTGAAAGATTGTTTTAGAAACTTTCAAGTTAGATTTGTGTTTATTTAGATGTTGTTTGTCAAGTTATGTGTAAAAAAATTATTTTAAATCACCTTAGCACCCCTGAGGACACAGAGGATACATGACATTTCCTCTGGTGAAATACTAATAATAACTGCAGCAAATATGTGTTAAAACCTTTTCACTTAATATCTCTCTTTCACAGCTGTTTTTGGGGCATTTGCATTCGCTCCTTATCAGTATGTTTTTGTGAATGAAGCTAAAACCTGGACTGAAGCTCAGAGCTACTGCAGACAGAACTACACTGATCTGGTCACCGTCAACAACATGAAGGAGATGAAGAACCTGAACACGATTCTCAAAGATAAAACTACCAGCTCAGTGTGGATCGGTCTAAACAGAGGGAACACTGGGAGATGGCACTGGTCTCTGGGTGATTCAGATCTGTACCATAACTGGGCTGTGCTGGAACCAAACAACTATCTAGGGCAAGGGGAGTACTGTGTAGAGGTGTATGGATTTGCTGGAACCTGGAATGATGACACATGTAACAAAATGTACTATTTTATGTGTTATGACGGTAAGATATTTCAGACACAGTTCCATAGAAATCACTTTAGGAAATATATCAGGAAAACATTAAAATATGACTGAACAGTGCAGTGCACATTTCATCCAGTTGTTCATTTGGCTGATACTTGTTTGGCTGTAAAAACCTAAAGAGAGAAATATAGAGTTAACAATGTAATTAACGTGTGTTTCAGAAACGATGACCAACACTCAGCTATATGTATATATTCAACAACCAAAGACCTGGCGTGACGCTCAGAGCTACTGCAGGCAGTATCACACAGATCTGGCCAGTGTGAGGAACCAGACGGAGAACCAGCTGATGTTAAATGTGACTCTAAGTTCAGGTGTAAGCCGGTTCTGGATCGGTCTGTTCAATGACTCCTGGCAGTGGTCAGATCACAGTAACTCCTCATTCCGGTACTGGAGGTCTGACCAGCCAAATACCACGACTAGTAATGAGAACTGTACTGCCGTGTCCATGGCTGACCAGGGTCAGTGGCTTGATGTAAACTGTAACACCATGAACCCATTCGTCTGCTACCAGAGTGAGTGTCATTTCACTTTCTCAACAATGTCATTATAATCCTCTATCATCCTGTAAAGACACTAAAAATGTCCGGTCCCTTCTGTCTCCAGATAAGCTGGTGTTGGTGAATCAGACTCTGACCTGGTGGGACGCTCTGAGATACTGCAGGGAGAACCATAGAGACCTGGTCTCAGTTCACTCTGAGGAGGTCCAGCTCTTGGTGACAGTGGTGGCTCAGAAAGCCTCCAGTGAATACATCTGGCTGGGGCTCCATCACAACTGCTTCTTCAGCTGCTGGTTCTGGGTCACTAACCACACTGTCTGCTTCCAGAACTGGGCTCCAGGGAATGGGACCGGGAGAGAAGACTGTGGTGTTGTAGAGAGAGCCGGAGCGTTGGAATCGATTGGAGGACAGCACTGGGTCAGTCTCCCAAAGAACCAACAACTCAACTTCATCTGCTCCAACTACTGAGGTCAGTTATTCTTTGGTTTGTTGGTTACTATTTGAAAACTGCAGCAGTACTGGTAACCCTCATTTTTTTCTCTCTTTTCAAAAATGAAGAATGAAGGCAGGTGTGGTCACTCTTCAGGATCTAGAGTCAGAAAATCCTCATTTTCACTGGTTTTGCTGCTATACTGCATATTCTTTGGGTTTTATAGGTGTTGAGGTAAATTTTCATTTTGATTATAATCTAGGAGTTTTGATTTGCAAATTAAAATGTTCTACTTTCCGAATTTTCTTTGGACCTCGGGCACCAAACCAATAGAACGAGAGGGTTGAATGGGCTGGGTTGTCAGAATATATTCATGATTACAGTGTGTACACCTGCTTTAGACTATGGATATACATCAAGTGCTTTATTCCCTAGAGACCCACATTATGAAATACCCACATCTTTGAAATATAGAGAAAATAGTGTTTCTTTTTTATTTTTATTGTTATTACACAAAATAAACATAGAGAAATAGTCATGAAACTGGATGTGATTGTTGAACATTGTGATATTAGGTAAGAAATAATTGGAGGTTTATGAAATATTCATTGCATAAAGATATTTTTTTAAATAAATGCATTATAATAAAAACTATGTGTAATGCTGTTAGACAGAATGATTAAATGTAAAACATTGTTAAAACATAGTTTTTAATCTGTTTAAAATTCATCATTTTATCTATTTTATGCCTCTTTTTACAATGTTATATATTTCTCTAAGTTGAAATGATTTGCTGTGCAGTTGTGTATCATTGTTATTGCGTATCATAGTTTTGAACTGTGTACCTATTGTGTCACTGATTGCTTTAAAGTTATAATGTAAACACTATATGGAAATAAAAGAAGACTGTTAAAAAGCCATGTTTTATTCAGCATTCTTTTGCTCTGAATAATGCAAAACTTTACTTAATTAAAACAGATGTGGAAATCAAATCTGTAAAAAATTTTGTTTTTATTTATTTGTTCATCTACGTTTATAACAGCAGAAACATGCTAGGAAAATCAAATTTTGCATTTAAAATGTACTTTAAAATTCTAAAAGGGAATTGTTATTTTTATAGGTGCTATATGTAGGAATTTTTGTTTAAAGGCAAAAGTAGTATCATTGAGCCCAAAAGAATATAGACACGTGTGTGTGTGTGGGGCGGGGGGGGGGATTACAGAGAATTATTAGGATACACAGTCATTAGAATTACACAAAATCATCACATTCCTTCACACTGATCTTCATTTATTACATTCATTCACCTACCCACAGACCCCCAGACGCCTAGGACTGAACAGAGAAGAAAAATGGAGGAAAATAGACTCTTTAAATCTTTCACTTTTTCAAAGATTTGAGTCAAATTTTGAGACTTTGCAGATTTGATTGGATTGCTTCAAACAAGCATTAATGTTGTCAGGTTCTGATGTTGGATGCCATCCCAACTCATGCCAAAAGTACTAGATGATACTATCATCTCCAGGGAACACAGTTCCACAGCCCAGTGCTGGGTGGAGGGAGGGTTTCTACCTTTCTAACCTAAACTTGTTCTGACCTGTGTCCACAGTGGGTGAACCTTAACAAAGCTAGATTCACTATAAAGGCTGTCCTTACCTTAGTTCTACTGAACATTTTGAGTTGGTCCCTGCTGGGTTTGTGCTGTGAGATGGAGGTGTGTATGCAAAGCACCTCAGAGCAGAGCAGCTGCTGATAACATCAGTGTCTGATTTTCATAAACTCTCCCCCTGCTTTCACAGAGACACATTAAATATGATTACGTCTCATGTCAGAAAATCCTAAAAGGGAATATTTACTTTTATTGAGCAAAAACACTGTGTGGTTTAATGCCATCAAATCCTTAGTGAAATTGATTGGCTCACTGCCCTAAAGGGTTAATATATAAAGTGACATTTTCATTGATCATGTGATGAGGAAACTTTATGCAAAATGTGTTTTGGTGAAACAGACGATCACTTCATTCCTCTGTCTGAGGTATTAATGAGATGTGCCACTGCTGTTCGATGACCTTCCAAATCATCTTAAAATAATTAGGTGGTGTGCTATCAGTCCAGAGAACACAGTTCCACTGCTCCACAGCCCAGTGCCTGGGCAACAGGGTTTCTACACTTCTAACCCACCCTTGGTTTTGGGCTTGCTGGTTTTAGCCTCATGTGCAGCTACATCACAAACTCCCATTCTACCAGTCAGTTACAACCTGTGTCCACAGTGGGTGAAGGTTAAAGAAGCAGAGTTCACTAACTATAACAGCTGTTCTTACCTTTGGACATTTATTTAGTTCTACTGAAAATTTTCAGGTGTTTACTGCTGTGTTTGTGCTGATTGACGTATGCAAAGCATCTCAGTGCAACTGTTGATAACATCACTGTCTGATTTTAATAAATGCTTTCCTCCTCGTTCATGTTCCCATTACATCATCATCAACGTTTATCACCAATTCATTTTTATACTTCAATTAAAAATGGAAAATTCAACCTTACAATATTTGCTGTCCAGTTTCTTGTTGAGTACTTACACTCCTTGTGGCTGAATGCTACCAAATGCTCACAGAAATACACTGGTCCAGGGCCCTAAATGTCAAATACAAAGGTCTCTTGTGTCTGTTCATGTGATGAGGGGATTTTATGTAAAGTATGTGTAGGTGAAACAGACGATTCACTCAGACCTATAGGTGAGGTACAGAGGAGGAGTTAGAGAGGTCAGAGATAAGAGAGAGAGGGTAGAGAGAGATACAGAGTCACAGGGAGAAGAAAAGACGACAGAAGTGGACACTGAGAGGAGAACAGAACCAACACCGAGGTAGGAATCATGTTTCATTAACATTAACTCAGAGCTAAAGAAGCTGCTCCAGTCTTCTGCTGGGGTTAGTTTTCATAGTGGACACTGGATAAAGAGAAAGTTCTACATAGTGACCCAGTTACTGTGAGGTACACACTCCAAAAGAACTGGAGAACTACACTGTGATCTTAAACAGGTTCTAGATAATAGCTGAGTAATTACATATTTTCAAATATTCCGTAATTATTTTGGATATTGGACATTTTCTAGTGTGAATTATGATTAAAATTAAATGTATGAAACATAACATTAAGCAATGTTACTAAATTACACTGGTCCCAAACTGGTTCTAGAATTTTCCTGAACATTTTAAAGTATCAAACAGATAAATATGAAGTATTGTGTAAAAGATCCCTCAAGTCTAGAATTCTAAAAAACCCAGGTGTTTGGATTTATTACCAGAGTTAGAGTCTAGAGATTAAATCTGTGAAAACACAGGTAATGAAGTTACAGGGGTGTTTTACACACTCTTCACAATATACACAGGTTGACACTCATTTACAACACTCTCATTGGTCAGTCACCAACATTTCTAAAAATGTTTAATACAGCAGGTATCTACCTATATCTGATATTTGGTCCACGGTGTACATCCAAATAAAACAAACCCTAAAACTATTTCTGCTTTTGACATTTTATCATTGTCTTCTTCCACAAAAGAGTGAAATAAACATTCGGGAAACATTCAAATTAAAGTTATTTATGTCCGTCTCAACTTTTAACACCAAAAATATTGTTACTGATTCATCAAATTACTTCTGTGCTGTTTGGTTCAGTTCATTTGATCTAATATTAAAGAGGTTTCTTCCTCTATATTTCATTTCATCTTATATTGTCACTATCAAATCTAATAAAATGTATGAAAAAAACATTGATCTCCAAAAAAAAGTGATATAAAAAAGTGATAGATTTGTTTCTCAGTAATTTTTGAGCATTTCTATTGGTTCATTCATCAAGAGTTCTTGAAATCCTTAATCCTTTTTTCTTCTCTAGACAGTGACAATATCCATTAATTTATTTCCATGTAAACCTTTGCTGTTTGCCAGGATGCTGTTGTAAATAAGAACAAGAATAAAAAATATATAAATGAATAAATAAATAAATAAATAAAAAGCAAAAATAAAATTGACCAGGGGAAGCATTCTAGATTTTAATATAATCTCTACAGTCAGAGAACACACTATTGGTAAACTTTCATATTTTATTGCTGATGTTCAAAGATATGTAAAGTGAAATTCTTCTGAATTTTTCTTTTAGAAATGGACCTGAGGAGCATTTTCATCTTGTTCCTTTTCTCAGGTCAGAGATTGTTTCTGTTTGTGTGTGTGATTTTTATGTATATATATATATATATATATATATATATATATATATATATATATATATATATATATATATATATATATTTATTTATTTATTTTTTTTTTTTTCTATAGAATGAGTAGATAGTGGTTGCACAGTGGTGCAGCTTGTTGTGTCTCAGCTCCAGTGTCCTGGAGGTTGTGGGTTCGAGTCCCGCTCCGGGTGACTGTCTGTGAGGAGTGTGGTGTGTTCTCCCTGTGTCTGCGTGGGTTTCCTCTGGGTGACTGTCTGTGAGGAGTGTGGTGTGTTCTCCCTGTGTCTGTGTGGGTTTCCTCCGGGTACTCCGGTTTCCTCCCATGCTCCAAAAACACACGTTGGTAGGTGGATTGCTAACTGAAGTGTCCATAGGTGTGAATGTGTGGGTGTGTGTTGCCCTGTAAAGGATTGGTGCCTTCCCGCCTTCCAGGGTGTATTCCCGCCTTACACCCAATAATTCCTGGTAGGGTCCGTACCCACCGTGACCCTGATCTGGATAAAGGTTACTGACAATGAATAAATTATGTATTAATTTAGTTTTATGACCTACACACAATAATCATTATAATTTCTACATTAAGTCAACTTCAGGTGTTGCTGTTTAAGACATTAGCAGATGTAGCAGTGATCACTAGCTAAATGGTATTGCTGCTTTGGGATATATTTATAAACTACTGCTTGGACCCCAGATATTGCCACTAGTGGATATACAGTTACAGTACATGTATTCACTATACATTTGCATGTTTCTGGCCAAGTATCTGGATAAAATCTAGTAAAAAATGTCAGGTAACAAGACTGATGGTATTTGTCCAGTACTTCTGTTTTTTTAGAGAGTATTGGATAAACCAGTGGTGATTGTTTGTTTAAACACTGTGTGGAAATCAAATCAAATCAAAATGTATTTATATACTGCGTTTTACAGTTGATGATGTCACAAAGCAGCTTTACAGAATTTGTAAAACATTGTAAAGTGTGTTCATTTCCACTAAACTAGACTTTTCCTGGTTTTCTTTGCAGCTGTGTGTGGAGTGTCTGTATACTCTCCTTATCAGTATGTTCTTGTGAATGAAGCTAAAAACTGGACTGAAGCTCAGAGCTACTGCAGACAGACATACACTGATCTGGCCACCATCAGCAACATGGAGGAGATGAAGAACCTGAACACGACTCTCAAAGATAAAACTACCAGCTCAGTGTGGATCGGTCTAAACAGAGGGAACCCTGGGAGATGGCTGTGGTCTCTGGCGGATGGAGGTCTCTACAGTGAGGGAGAGGAGTATCGAAACTGGGGCAGTGGACAACCAGACCACTCTGGAGGGATAGAGTACTGTGTCACAATGTGGAAAGAAGATGGAAAATGGAATGATATTAAATGTGATAATCGTTTCAGTTTTGTGTGTTATGATGGTAAGAACTCACATATTCAGATTAATGTAAAGCATTATCACTTCATAAAATGCATCGGAATATTTTTAACTCTGACTGAATTAATGTTTCAGAAAAGAACAGCACTCGCAGATATATATTTATGAATGAGACAAAGACCTGGCCTGATGCTCAGAGCTACTGCAGAGAACACTACACAGATCTGGTCACTGTGAGAAACCAGACAGAGAACCAGGAGATCTGGGATCTGGCAAAGTCAAATAGAGTTTATACACATATATGGATCGGTCTGTTCAACGACTCCTGGCAGTGGTCAGATCAGAGTAACTCCTCGTTCAGATACTGGAGGTCTGGACCAGATAATTATGGTAAAAATGGACAGCAGCAGTGTGCCATAGTGACCGAGGATGGTCAGTGGACTAATCTGACCTGTGACAACAAGCTCCCCTTCGTCTGTGAAGAGAGTGAGTAATGAATCACTGATTCAATGTTCATGAGTTTATATATATCATTTAACATTTTAAATATCAAACATTATGCCGAACTGCTTCTCATTGACCTCTGTCATGTTGTGTGCAGAAATACTGGTGTTGGTGAATCAGACTCTGACCTGGAAAGACGCTCTGAGATACTGCAGGGAGAACTATGTGGATCTGGTCTCAGTTCACTCTGAGGAGGTCCAGTCCTGGGTGATGGAGTTGGCTCAGAAAGCCTCCACTGATCACGTTTGGCTGGGGCTACGTCACACCTGCACCCTCAACTTCTGGTTCTGGGTCAGTGGAGAGTCCATCTGCTACCAGAAGTGGGCTCCAGGGAACGGGACAGGGGGAGAAGACTGTGGTTCTGGAGAGAGATCTGGAGCAGTAGAATCGAGTGGAGGACAGCAGTGGGTCAGTCTGCCACAGAACCAGCAGCTCAACTTCATCTGCTCCAACTACTGAGGTCAGTTACACTTTGTTTGTCACTGGAATATTGAAGTGGACACTGTAACACTCACTGGTTCTTTCTCTTCTCAAAGATGAAGACTGAAGCCAGGTGTGTTCCCTTTCTGAGACACAGAAGATCCTCAGTGGGAAGATCCTTACGTTCAGTGATGTTTATGATTTCTTGCATTATTACTGGGTTTAATGGGTGGTGAGTAAATATGTACATTTTGATAACAATGTTGGATGTTTAGTGCACAGATGAATTGTTTTCTTCCTGAAATAGATGTGGTCCTCAGTCATGAAACAAACAGAATGAGTTTGTTGAATGGACACATTGTTCAAGACCATGGTCTTCAAATGTCAGATTTAAACATTGTTTCAAGTTTGATCTATTTTTACAGTCCTATAGTCAAGAAATATATGCAGTAACTCAAGGGCGGTGTGTGGGTGGTACAATATGTTACTGGTTGTACATATGTCTTATATATAAATGCCACACACAGGTCTAAAACAGGTCCAGCTTCATGGGTTGGTTACAAGACGGTCTGAGAATCTCAAACACAATGGCAACATTAAAGTGATTAGAGTTTGACCGAATAGTAGATCGTTAAGTTACAGCCTCAGAAAACATATCCTACACCTGGTGCTTATTATTATTATTATGTAGCATAATGACACTTCATTGGTGATCATTTAAAATTCAATCTATATTTTGATCAGAGGAGGATGGGTCCCCTTTGTGAGTCTTGGTTCCTCCCAAGGTTTCTTCCTCCAGCCTCGAGGGAGTTTTTCCTTGCCACTGTCACCTTCGGCTTGCTTGCATTGGGCTTTGATTTAAATGTTCTGTTTTGAAACTATGAAGCTGCTTTGTGACAACGTCAGTTGTAAAAGGCGCTATACAAATAAATTTGATTTGATTTGATTTACTAAGGAATCTTAGGATACTCAGACTCACCCACAGTTATCAGATTCACCCACAAAAATCAGGACCGTCCTCATTATCTTCTTGGTGCAGACACCCTCTAACTGACTTATATTCATTCATTCATCATCTGTAACCCTTATCCAGTTCAGGGTTGTGGTGTGTCCAGAGCCTACCTGGAATCATGGGGCGCAAGGCAGGAACACACCCTGGAGGGGGCGGACCTATATTTGTTGATCAAAATGAATTAGTTTATAGCGTCTAATGATTTTATCACAAAGTCCTCAACACCAACTCATATGTTTCAGAAGTAGCACAACTACACTCCACCATTCTCCAGAAAATACAGAGAGCACACCCTGCTCGGTATTGACTGTTTGCACCTGGAGCAGGACGCCAGACTTTTAAACCATAACAGACATGTAAGCTCTCTTCAGATTCTGTCTGTAACAATCACTAACATAGTCTCAGGAGAGGCACCGCACCAGAGAAAAATTCCAAAAGAGAATCCATTGTTGACAATGCCACAGTAAACATGCCTTTATTTCCTGAGTATTTTCCTGTTCTGGAGCTCATGGTGCCCTTGCAATGGGGAGTTTTGCAGTAAACTCTTTGTGAATTCAAAGTTCAGGGCGTTGCTTCTTAGATTCAGTGTAGCTGTTTTATCACAAAACAACCAAATAAAACCTCCATGGTTTTGTGATAGACTATTTTAAACTTTTTGGCCCTTTGAGGTACATATTGTCTACTTTCAGAAAATGCTGTGTACATTCCATAATACGTTATTGTTTTTGCTTAAAATGATGTAAGTTTTCTTACAAGTAAAGAAATAGTTGGTCTGTTATCCTCAGCACCCAGTAACACATTGTTTACCCCTAAAATTATAGACACTTGTTTGTTTTTTACCTTTTTATTTGTATTTAAAGGTTCTCAGGCGGAACCTAAATGATGAAAACAAAATCCTGAAGGTGAATGAATGCTTTGGACCAAATGTCTTAATCAGTTTAAGCCTCGAATGATCATCCTACTATTTGTAGAACATTCACACATCTACAGCCCACAGAACAATTCAGAATTTGGAAAAATTTTTAGAAGTTCCTGCTGAGACTATTGGTGTTTCTACACTTCAAACCCACACTTTAGTTTTGGGCATGGTGGTCTCAGCCTCATGTGCAGCTGCTTCAGAGCATCTCATTCTACCAGTCAGTGCTTGGCTATGGAGTTATTACAACCGTTGTCTACAATGTGTGCAGCTTAAAGACGCAGACCTCACTAACTACAAACACTGTCCTTACATTTGGACGTTGTGGACATTTGGACATGTATTTAGTTCTACTGGACATAAGGTGGTCACTGCTGGGTTGGTGTTTATTAGACTGAGGTGAGCAAACCATCTCAGAGCAGAGCAGCTGCTGATAACATCACTGTCTAATTTTCATAAACTCTTTCCTTGTTCATACCCTTCCTTTCAGAAATGTCCAGAAACTCATGCTGACGTAGTGTGTTTACACCTGTCTGACGCCTGTAAACTGTGAATGCAAATCACCGGCACACATCCTGAACCCACATGACCCTGGTGTTTCCACGTCCTAAAGCCTGTGTTTACGTTCTGGACGTCAGTGTGACCTAATGATTTCAGTGTCTGATATTTATTTCTATTAAATATAATCTACAGGACTGTTTTTATAATATTCTTAACACATAGGAGTCTCTGTAAAACCACACGTGTAAAGATTTATGATAATACCATGATGAAACAAATAAAATTAGAAATGAAACCAGAAGCACCAGTTGTTACCTTAGTGATATCATGAGCTGAACATCCAGGTACAATGTAAAGCACTGCTGTGCAGAGCCGGTGATTTAAAGCTGGTGAGGGACAGACAGGTGGTCGACTGCATTGAAGACTGCAGGGTGGTCTATGAGAATCAGGACTGATGACATTTTGGTTGGTCTTGCACCTTCTGGAAGTGCGGTGAGAACATGATCTGTAGAGTGTGCCAAAGGAGTCGAATTCTTCATCTCATGTGAGTTGTAGTTCAAAGAAATAATTCATAAAATAGAAAATAATTCATTTGAAAAACATGGTTTGTGTGAAACCACTGACACCTCACTACAACAGTCTCAGGGCCCTAAAGGGTTAATATCAAAAACAAGAGGTTGTTGTTGACTGGACGTGTGCTGCACCTGACTTTTATGCAAAACATGTTTTGGTGAAGCATACGTCCATCAGTCTGGTGTCGGAGGTAAAGAGGAGGGGCTTGGAGAGAGAGAGAGAGAGAGCGAGAGAGAGAGAGAGAGAGAGAGAGAGAGAGAGAGAGAGAGAGAGAGAGACAGAGAGAGAGAGAGAGAGAGTGAGAGAGAGAGAGAGAGAGAGAGAGAGAGAGATAACATCACTGTCTGATTTTAATAAACCCGTTCACCTTCGTTCATGTTCCTATTACGTCATCATCAACGTTAAATTTTATACTTAAATTAAAAATAGATAATTCAACCTTACAATATTTGCTGTCCAGTTTCTTGTTGAGTAGTTACCCTTCCTGTGGCTGAATGCTACCAAATGCTCACGGAAATAGACTGTTCCAAGGCCCTAAATATCAAATACAAAGGTCTCTTGTGTCTGTCCATGTGATGAGGGGAGTTTATGTAAAGTATGTGTAGGTGAAACAGACGATCCACTCAGACCTATAGGTGAGGTACAGAGGAGGAGTTAGAGAGGTCAGAGATAAGAGAGAGAGGATAGAGAGATACAGAGTCACAGGGAGAAGAGAAGATGACAGAAGTGGACACTGAGAGGAGAACAGAACCAACACCGAGGTAGGATTCATGTTTCATTAACATTAACTCAGAGCTAAAGAAGCTGCTCCAGTCTTCTGCTGGGGTTAGTTTTCATAGTGGACACTGGATAAAGAGAAAGTTCTACATAGTGACCCAGTTACTGTGAGGTACACACTCCAAAAGAACGAGAGAACTACACTGTGATCTTAAACAGGTTCTAGATAATAGCTGAGTAATAACATATTTTCAAATATTCCATAATTATTTTGGATATTGGACATTTTTCTAGTGTGAATTATGATTAAAATTAAAATGTATGAAAATTACATTAAGCAACGTTACTAAATTACACTGGGATCCCAAAGTGGTTCTAGAATTTTCCTGAACATTTTAAGGTATAAAACAGAGAAAGATGAAGTATTGTGTAAAAGATCCCTGGAGTCTAGAATTCTAAAAAACCCAGGTGTTTGGATTTATTACCAGAGTTAGAGTCTAGAGATAAAATGTTGGAAAACACAGGTAATGATGTTACAGGGGTGTTTTACACACTCTTCACAATATACACAGGTTCACACTAATTTACAATACTCTCATTGGTCAGTCACCAACATTTCTAAAAATGTTTAATACAGCCGGTATCTACCTATATCTGATATTTGGTCCAAGGTGTAACCTGACTCATACTCTACTTTTGACTTCTCGTCATTGTCATCTTCCACAAAACAGTGGAGTACACTTCAGGAAACATTCAAATTAAAGTTATTTATGTCAGTCTCAACTTTAAACACCAAAAATATCGTTACTGATTCATCAACTTACTTCTGTGCTGTTTGATTCAGTTCATTTGATCTAATATTTTCTACTGCTTCATATATCCTCATATAGCATTTTTAAAGAGGTTTCTTCCTCTATATTTCATTTCATCTTATACAGTCATTATCAAAATATAATAAAATAACTGAAAAAAAAATTGATCTCCAAAAAGAGTGATACAAAAAAAGTGATTCTTTCTCAGTCATTTTTGAGCATTTCTATTGGTTCATTCATCAAGAGTTCTTGAAATCCTTAAAAATGCTGTTCTTTTTTCCTCCTCTAGACAGTGACAATATCCATTAATTTATTTCCATGTAAACCTTTGATGATTGCCAGGATGCTGTTGCAAATAAGAACAATGATAAAACTTATATAAATGAATAAATAAATAAATAAATAAAAAGTAAAAACTAAATTGACCAGTGTCACGCCCTTGTCATGTCATGCCTGTTTTCCTCACCATGTGCTCTTTCTGCACATGGCTTTGTCTGTTATTGTCCTTGTCTCCGCCCTAGTCCTGCCTTTGTTCCGCCTCCTCGTCTGTGTCTCATTTGTTACCCTGCCCTCTCATTATCTGTCTCAGGTGTGTCTCGTCTGTGTTTGGTATTTAAGTCCCCTTCTTTCAGTTCCCCTTGTTGTACATTTCACCTTTGTTTTGTCAGGTTCCAAGTCAAAGTCATGTAGTTATATGTCTTACTCTTTTCTGGTTGTTTTGTTTTGCTTTGCTTCCTAGTCATGTTGTGTTGTCTCTTTTCCTCTTCTAGTCATATCGTTTTGTGTTGTTCTCATTCCTATTCATGTTCCTATTCCTTGTCACATTGTTTTGCTTCTGTATTCTTGTTACTCAGTCCAGTCTGTCTGTCCCTCGCTTCGGTTCGTTCTGTCTGTTCTCTTTCTTGTGCCTCTCTATTTTGTTTCTCTGGTCAGTTAGTGTTTCCTTTCCTGTGCTTTGTGTACTCATGGTTTCTGTCTGTGATCTTTTAGCTCTCTCTGTTCAGGTCTCTGTTAAGCCCCTTTGTCAAGGTTTATCTCTGTCTGTCTAGTTCTCTGTTTAGGTTTATTTGGTATCTGTCTCTTTAGTCTGGGTCTCTGTTAAAGTTTCTGTCCAAGTCTGCCTGTCTTTGTTTTGTTAACTTTAGTTTAAATACAGCATTCTGTGTTTTAGCGAGTGCGTCCGCTTATGTCAGTCCGCTCCATGATACGTGACAACCAGGGGGAACATTCTAGATTTTAACAATCTCTACAGTCAGATAACATACTATTGGTAAACTTTCATATTTTATTGCAGATGTTCACAAATATGTAAAAGTATAATTTTTCTGAATTTTCTTTTAGAAATTGACCTGAGGAGCATTGTCATCTTGTTCCTTTTCTCAGGTCAGATATTGTTTCTGTTTGTGTGTATGATTTTTATGTATATTTTAATATTTTTTCTAAATAATTAGTAGTGGTGGCAGTGGTGCAGCAGGTTGTTTCTCAGTCATAGCTCCAGGGTCCTCGAGGTTGTGGGTTTCCTCTGGGTGGCTATCTGTGACGAGTGTGGTGTGTTTTCCCTGTGTCTGCGTGGGTTTCCTTCAGGTGACTATCTGTGACAAGTGTGGTGTGTTTTCCCTGTGTCTGCGTGGGTTTCCTCCAGGTGACTGTCTGTGAAGATTGTGGTGTGTTCTGTCTGTGTGGGTTTCCTCCGGGTGAGGGTCTGTGAGGAGTGTGGTGTGGTCTCCCTGTGTCTGCGTCTGTTAC